>NC_077227.1:718927791-719084025 GCF_027887165.1 Monodelphis domestica | reverse complement strand
AATTTCTAAATGCAGGATTTAAAAAAATCCAAATTTGCAACATGATTATTCAGTATGAAACTGTTCATCTCCAGTCCAGGTCAAGGTGAAAGAGAGAAGATGCTCTCTGACTTCTCTAGTACTCCAGCTTGTCACACATCATACCCACTGTTCTTCATGCCAGTCAGTCCATTATCCACCCCAGGCACCCTCTCTACTCTCACAGCCACTACTTGGTGTTCTCCCTCCTTGGTGGGAGAAGATAGAAGGATTTTCCTTATCACCCACATCCTTTCCACTATTCCCCACTAGCAATGACCAAGCTGCAGTGGGATTTAAAGGATTGTATGGGGACAATTTCATTGAGCACTAGGGACAAGGGGAAGAATACAATAAATAATAGATGAAGACAATAGAAACATACATTGTGAATAGTTGAATCAATGCCCTCAGCATTAATTAGTGCTATCTAGACTTAATGTCTTTGATCTTTCGGTTAACTCAATTCTAGTTCCCTTTCTTTGGGAAATTGATGATGATGGTGACCATGATATGAATGATGATAGCTAAAATTTATATAGTACACAGAACCTGGCATCTAGTAGGTACTTAATAAATGCTTGTTGCCTTGAATTATCCTGTTTGAGCCTCATGATAGCCCTGCAAAGTAGGTGCAATTATTATGCCCATTTTACTGATGAGGAAACTGAGGGAGGTTTAAGTGACTTGTTCAGAGACAGACAATCAATAGCCATCTGAGAATGAATCTGAACAATGATCTTCTTGACTCCAAAGTTTCTACCATCACCAGGTGATGGTAGAAACCTTGACCTGACCAAGTAGCTACCCCTCAGCCTCCTTGTCCCTTTAATTCTGGGTGCAAGACTCTAAATTCTAAACAAGGACTGACTTCCCATAAATCAAAAGTTCAACTATTCCTGGGATACTTTGCTATGATCCCTGAGCTATGTCTAAGGAAAGGGACTTTTCCATTTCACATCTGCCCCCCACTGAAAAAATTCCTTATCGAGAAGAAGCTGGGGGGGGGGGGGTAGCTGGGTACCACAGTAGATTGAGAACCAGGCCTAGAGACAGGAGGTCCTGGGTTCAAATCTGGTCTCAGACACTTCCTGACTGGGGTGACCCTGAGCAAGTCATTGCCTAGCCCTTACCACCCTCCTGCCTTGGGACCAACACATAGTATTGATTTTAAGGTAGAAGGTAAGGAGAAAAAAAGGAGAAGAAGAAGAAGAAGAAGAGAAGAAGAAGAAGAAGAAGAAGAAGAAGAAGAAGAAGAAGAAGAAGAAGAAGAAGAAGAAGAAGAAGAAGAAGAAGAAGAAGAAGAAGAAGAAGAAGAAGAAGAAGAAGAAGAAGAAGAAGAAGAAGAAGAAGAAGAAGAAGAAGAAGAAGAAGAAGAAGAAGAAGAAGAAGAAGAAGAAGAAGAAGAAGAAGAAGAAGAAGAAGAAGAAGAAGAAGAAGAAGAAGAGAAGAGGAAGAGGGAAGAGAGAAGAGGAAGAGAAGAGGAAGAGGAAGAGGAAGAGGAAGAGGAAGAGATGAGGATGAGGAAGAGGATGAGGATGAGGAAGAGGATGAGGAGTGTTCCTTAATGTGCCCCCAAAACATTGCTTCCTTTTGGGTTTCAACCTCCTGCTTACATAACCCTTCCTCTGGAGAATCTCCATTCTCTGGGTCTTTGGGGGCAACTTACTATCTTGCCCTTCCAGTGTCTTTCTTTTGTCTTCCTGAAACAAAGTCCATTAGTGAGTCCTTTTGGGCTTCTTTCACCGTTGACCATGAAGTCATCTCTACCTATAACTCCTTGGGCTACAGGCAATATAGCTTTGGGGCAGCAGTCCCCGCCCCCCTCAACTTGAATGCCCATGTTGTTTTCTTAAATGCAGTTTGGGATTGGTGGATAAAGAATGAACCTGGAGTCAAGAAGACCTGAGTTCAAATCCTGCCTCAGACACTTCTTGGCTGTGTGAACCTGGTTTTACTTAATCTCTCTTAGCCTCAGTTTCCTCATCAGTAAAATAGTAATAATAATAGAATCTATTCTAAATCCCATAATGGAGGTAAAATGAAATGATCTATGTGCAGCATTTTGTGAACCATAAAGCACAATTATTACTACTATAAAATGCCTTCTCTCTGTGGATTAAATGAATCTGTCATGCTGAACCATAACATCCTACCCTGGCTCCCCATTCATTGGCTAAGCTTAGGTGATAGACACCCTAGGATCAAAGGAAATGAAGACAATTGTCCTTGTATTGAACTGGAACTCTTGTCATTTTCAGATACCAAGTGGTGATTTTTAGACCAAGCTGCTTACTGAAGTTGGGATTATTCTTATCTTGGGCATGATCAGATCTTCTCAATGCCTGTAGAGACAAGATGGAAGTCATGTCTATGGAGCATATTCATTCATTCATTCATTCATTGATTCATTTAATGCACAGAATATACTCTAGGCACTAGGAATGTAAGACAAAAAAAAAGGAAACAGACAAAGACTGGCCCTTAAGGAGTTTATGTTCTACTGCAGAGACAGAGTATGTGAACAGGTAAGTAATATTAAAATGCATCACAGTAGCATTTAGATAATATTCTAAAGTTTGCAAAATGATTTGCTAACACGATCTCATTTGTTCCTCACAGCAATGTAGAGAAGCAGGTAATATTGTTATTCTCTTTTTGCAAATAAGAAAACCAAGGCAAACACAGGTTAAATGACTTTCCAGGGTCACAAAGGTAGTAAATGTGTGAGGCCAGATTTGAACTCAATTCTTCCTAACTCTGTATCCAACACTCTCCTTTGAACTATTGAGTCGTCACTGATATAAGTATAGATAATACTTCATATGCTCTAATCCCAAAGGCTCCAAAGAACATCATTTAAAACAATGACATCCCAAGTCCCCTAGGTGTCTCAGACTGACCTGCTTTCACCTCTTGGGAATAGGGAAGACAGCTCCTGGCATCCCAGAATATCCCAACAGCAAAGAGCAGCATTGGAGCTTTGGATTCTGGTTCTGTACCAACTCCCATGGGATAGTTAGGTGGTATAGCAGATAGAGTGCCCAGGGTTGGAGTTAGGAAGACCATGAGTTCAAATCTGTCTTCACGCATTTACTAGCTAAGTCATGTAACCTTGTATGCCTCAGTTTCCTCAACTGTTAAGGGAACTGAAGAAGGAAATAGCAAACTCTTCCAGTATCTTGCCAAAAAAACCTCAAATGGGATCACAGAGTGTTGGACATGACTGAAACAACTGAACAACAACAACCAACTCCCATCAGAACTCACAGTCATCACAGAAGCCCGAAATTAGCTTGGTAGGAGCTTCCCCTATAGCGTAGACCTGAGAAGAGAGTACCTGTGTCTCTGGGTCCTAGCTGTGGCTGCTGGAGGTTATAAAAGCTCTTCTGTGTTTCTCTGCCTTTTAAACAGACAAGCAAAGTGGGAGCCTCAGTGCTTCCACAGAGACATCTCCACAGACAGATCACCAAGAATTAACTCTTCCAGAGGGTGTAGCTTCTTGGGCAGAGAGCTGTTTTAACCACAGAATCAGGGTGTGTCAGGCTGGACCTCCCCAGGGGAAACCCTAAGTGAGCTACAAGGAAATACACAGTGACCAGAGATGAGTTTTCTAAAAGGAACCAGCTTTCAGGTTTTCATGAGATCAAACACTTAGCACTGAACTGTCACATTTTAAGAGATGAAAAAGATTTTGGAGGCCATCATCAAGTCCAACACCCCTCATCTTACAGAAAGGGAAGAGGAGGCCCCCCAAATGTGGTAATTATGCTAAAGGTCACAAGAACTAACATTTGAATTCATTGGCTGTTCACTCTAGAGCCACTATTTACCCAAAGTCACACAGGTAAGTATAATAACAAAAGGACAAGTAGATGGCATAAAGCTGGGCCTGGAGTCAGGAAGACTCATCTTTCTGACTTCAAATGTAGCTTCACACACATTCTAGCTATATGAACCTGCCAAGTCACTTTACCCTGCTTGCCTCTGTTTCCTCCTCTGTCAACTGAGTTGGAGAAGAAAATGGCATCTTTGCCAAGTAAACCCCACTGGGATCACAAAGAGTTGAACATGACTGAAAAAAAAGCCCAACTAAGTAATTTACTTACTCCTTACCCTCCATAGCAATAGAGTAGACTAGGAGTGTGTTTGAATAATTTATTTTTGAGGCAACTAAGTGACTCAGTGGATAGAATAATGGGTCTGGAATCAGGAAGATCTGAGTTCAAATTTGGCCTCAGACATTTAATAGCTATGTGACCCTGGGATTTTTTTAACCCTCTATTTGCCTTAGTTTTCCCATCTGTAAAAAGAAATGACAAATCACTCCAGTATCTTTGCCAAGAACAACCCCCAAATAGGCTCATGAAGAGTAGGACATGACTGGAACAACTGAATAACAAGTGACCTACCATAGGTATATATAGGGCTTAGGCCATGTGTGCATCAAGCCATAGGTTTGTATGCTTATATTTCCCTGTCCTAACAAGGGCTCTGTATTGAGGGCCATATATCTCCCCTTGTTCACCTTGAAACCCTCTGAACATCTATGCTAATCCTCTTCCCATTTGCTCCAAACTACCAGGATGAGACATCCTTCTCTTAACCAAGACTAGTCCCTTGTGCTCTTGATCTGATCTTCTGATGAGTGCTTTGAGAACTGTTTGCCTTATTTATTTCTCCTCCATTCTCTTTCATTTCATTTTCTATGTTTTTATTCTGTGCCTGCTTGCCACAAATATTTTCTGGGTCCCACCCATCCTTTTCAAAAAAATGACTCTTCTCTTGATTTTGCAACCCATTCAAGTTTTCATCCAACACACCCCTTTCTTTTCATTGCTATACCACAGAAATCTTGAAATGATGAATGTAAGACAGTTACATTTGTGTGCGTAACACCTGCTCTCCTCCTCAGTGTAGGCTCACCCCTCAAACCACAATTGCTTCTGGGGGAAGGAAGAAAGGTGAATACTTTTGTTACCATCACATCCCGAAGGAACTTTGGGGACCCAACCCTGAATCAGGCTAGGTGTAGTCCGAAACTTTTTTCTAGGATGTCAGCCTCACCTGTGTGTGCATATCGGAATTTAACAAAGGATTTCATTTAAAATTCCTCTAGAAGGGGCCCACCCTGATGGGAATTCCCCCTTCTTTATGGGGATAGAGGCTAGTCTGAGGGCATCCACATTGTCTCATGAGCTAGAGCCATGTCACTGGGCATGGTTGTGGGTTGTTCATGTCTACCTGTTAGATTATGTTTTCCCTCATGACACCCATTCTATGTTATGTTTACCTACAATATTCTACAGTGATTTTTTTAGCAATACAGTCAATCCCCAAATCACAAGCAGCGGCCTGGTGAATGTCAGCACATACCAATGGCAGGTCACCAGCTATTTACTGATTACCTTAAAGTTATAATACCTTTTAAATCCCTACCACTCCTGCTAGTTCCAAGAAGCACATAGAATGTTTCCAGGAAGACTGAGCCAACTGGTCACACTCCATAGACCAGAAGAGCAAGGAATATGACTTACTTTGAATCCCTCCCAAGGCCAACACCTTACTTCACATAGAGTAGGTACTTCTAGTGGTCTGTTTTGAATTTTGAATTAAATTGGCATCAATTCTTTCTTGTCTATCATTTTTTTTCTTTCCCTTACAGAGGCTGGATCTCTTTTCCTCCATATTTCATGATTTATTTAATTTTGCCACACTCACATGGGCACCCATACACACACACATTATCTCTGCATTAACTTTCTTCTGTCCTCTCTTTCTTCTAAGTTTTCTCAAATACTCACATGGATCAGTAGTCTTTTTAATCTGGATATTCCTACCATGATACAGATCACAATCCACGCATATCTACCCATGCCATGAGTTTCTTAGCCATGTCCTTCCATAAGTCCACCACAAGGGGTCAACCAAACATGCTTAAAACTTTCCCTGCTCTCTCCTGACATCTTGAGGAGACCAGTGTGGAGCACTCTGGCTGCCCAGCTGTCACTCCTTGTTCCTAATATGTAATCAGTCCATCATCTTTTCCTAGCACACATTTTCCAGATGACAGTTTTTATTCCTTTCTTCCTTGGAGTTCCTCATTGGTCAGATATTGTATCCTACTTACAGTCACCATTTGCTTTTGCAATGCCTTCCAAATATTTGTTTTCAATTCTTCAAAGAAATTGCAATTCTTACTCAAAGGCAATCCAATCCAGAGAGCATTTAGTAAACACCTATTATGTTGTTGTTCAGCCTTCATTTCTGAAAAGGATCAATGACATCACAGGATGGTGATTTGATCTACATGTGAATTAGAGTTAGGTGAGACAAAGTTACACCAAGCCATTGACCTCATTCTCTCTTCCAGAGTTATTGAAATCCAATCACAAAATGAAAATCAGGATGACTGGCAATGGCCCAGGATGCAGTGGATGGCTTTGGCATCTTTGATGTCTAATCAAACTCTAAGCATCCCACAATGTCTGCTTCAGCCACCTTCGTGGTCCCTGGAAAAAATTGTTCTCATATTCCTATTCTGTAGGGAAAGTCTCCACATGCTTAGGGTAGACTTGCCCCTCTGTCACTGATGGGCTTGAGGCCTGAGGGTTACCCCTCAACCTGATTTAGCCTGTCTACTGGGATGGTGTTACTGGTATATGACTGCAGTGCATGCTACAGTTTCTTGGAGACATAAGTGAGAGTTGAGTGAAAGGTAAACACCCAAGGGAGATGATCAACCCTGAGACAGTCTTGGCAACCCTCACACCAGAGGTTCTTGTCCTTCAGAAATATCCCATAAGCCCCCCTATGTACCAACTATGTACAGTTCATGGCACAGAAGTGGGCTTCAGTGTTAGGATGATGTGGGCTCCAGTCCTGTATCTATGCTGACACATGATGGCTGCATGGTTCTGAGAAAGACTTAAACTTGTGATGTCACACATACCTCTTAAGGCTATGAATTGCAGAAAAGGTTCCAACCTGCACCGCGAGATGGCAATTCTTTCCTAGCAGTTCTATGTATCAGTGAAATCACAGGGCTGGCCAAGGCAACAAGCACTTATCAAATGTATACTATGTGCAAGGCACTGTGTTAAGTGCTGGAAATAAAAATAGAAGCAAGTTATAAAAACTTGGTGCTGGAGACTTAAGGACAAACAAAAAATAAAACACTCCTAGCCCTCAAGAAGCTTCCATTCACCTGAAAAATATGATCTTTCTTCTCCTTCATAGCTCAATCCCTATGCTCAATCATCTGTATTACTCTCTGTGTCACTTGTGAGCCAAAATAATTTTACTAATGTTTATATTAGATAAAAAATAAACTCAAGTAATCACAGATGTTCCGTATTTCAGTCATATTGTGGGTTCAATAGATTTCTTTTGAGATAACCTAGGAACCTAGTTGCCTGGAGCAGTTAGCAATAAATAGGAAGGCAATCCAACCTCAGTCACTGTGTGACTCTGGGTAAATCACGTAACCTTCTTTGTCTCAATTTCCTCATCTGTAAAATGAGCAGGAGAAGGAAATGGCAAACCATTCCAGTACCTCTGCTGAGAAAACTCCAAATGGGGTCATGAAGATTTGGATACGATTGAAACAACTCTGCCATGACAGGGAACCTACCACCATTTAAAAAAAATTGTTTCTCTGAGAAAATGTAATCTAATTCCAAATAACTAGCTTACAGATAATCTTTTAGAATATTAATCTGTGTCAAGGGTGCCCGCACATGTCAAATAGATATAAACATAATGGATAGGCTTAACTATTAATCAGTATAGCCACCTTAAATGAACTTAAGAGAGGCCATCCCAGCAGACGTGTGCCCAGAACTTCTCTGGAAGGACAGGATGACTCATTGCTCTGCCCTTTGGGGTAGATGACCTCCCTGATTTCTCTCAGCCATGTGGTGACCCAATTAAAGAGGCCATTTGGCACTTTAGAATGAGATGATAGACTCTGAATGGTCCTTAGCCATTCCTCCCACTGTAAAGATTAAAATTTAGGGGAGGCTGAGGAGACTAGAAATTAGTTTCTCTCTACAAGGAGTATTATATTTTTTTAGAGGTTTATTAAAGGTTAAGGATTAAAGAAAATACAGAATAAGAAAAAACATGTGCCTAGGCCAGAGGCCTAGACAAGATAACCTCACATCATGGAAGAGACGCCTCTGTTCCAAAACGGAAGTCCAAAAAGAGAGAGCCAAAAGCTTTTGCAATCAGGTTAAATACCTTCTCGATCTTGGCCCAGGTGAGATTACAAAGCATTCTGGGGAAGTGGAGCAAAGGCTTGTGGGGATTGAAGTCCTGGATTCCAGTCCATTTTTACACCACCCCATGTCAGCAGAAAGGAAGCAGGGCCAGAAACCTGAAGAAGACTAGAGGCATTTGGCCAATCACCTTCTTTGTCTTTGGTTTCCCAGCCAACAATGAGATATCAGCAAGGTAGTCTAACATTCTGACATAATAGTAGTGGGAGGTCTCCATGTAGAGTATGGACTCAATTAACCAAGCTTTTCCCAATGGCCCTGGCTACTCTTTGCCTCATTTGTGCATTTCTTTCCTTTGGCATCAGTTTAGTGGGTACTATCCAAATCAAGGTTGGACTATTGGACTCCCAAATGATGGCACTAGTAGTGATACTATACTCATTCTATAACATATTCAAGGATTCCTCGGGCTTGTTCCCTTTTATATGTGGGAACAGACCTGATCAATGCCTAATTTGTTCACAGACTTTCTTTTTTACTTTCCTCTTGTTCAGATGTGCTTAAAATGTGTTAAGAAAGAAGGGAAAAGCAAAGCCTATTTCAGAAGCCATCTGGGTAAAAAAAACAAGACTCGGTTTGTAGGATGCAGAGCTTAGTAATACAGTGCAGAGGCAACATGATACAGTGGGAACAAACTGCATTTGGTGCTAGAGGACTTAGTTTTGAAAAACAATAATACTATCATTATTATAAGAATAGCTACTAACATTTATATTGCATTTACTAAAGTGCCAGACATTGTGCTAAGTACTTTACAACTTTTATTGCATTTGATTCTTACAGCAACTTTTGGAGATGGTTCTTTATTATTATTATCATATTTATATATTATATAGGTTATTATCCTCATTATTTTTAAACCCTTACCTTCTTTCTTAGAATCAAAACTGGGTATTGGTTCTAAGGCAGAAGAGTGGTGAGGGCTAGGCAATGGGGGTCAAGTGACTTGCCCAAGGTCACACAGCTAGGAAGTGTCTGAGGCCAGATTTGAAACCAGGACCTTCCATCTTTGGGCCTGACTCTCAATCCATTGAGCCACCCAACTGCCCCCATATTATCCTCATTTTATAGATGAGGAAACAGAAACTAAGAGACATGCCCAAGGTCAACAGTTAGGCCACATTTGTATTCAGATCTTCCTAACTGCCGGTCAGGCAATTGATATGCTTCATCAGTTGGCTTCTCTAACCCTGGTCACAGTGCTTACTTTCTTTTGGCCTCTGTTTCATCACCTATAAAATGAAGGGGCAAGACTAGATGACTTCAACAAACTCTTCCACTGATAAATCTTATGAAGCTTATTCACTGAATGGAAGGAGAGTGGTGGACCATGAGACATTTGCCAGCTGAATCCCTGATTGGGAAGAAGAAAGTCCCAAAACAGAGCATGTCCACCATTTTCCTTTTCTCTCTTCTCATTTTGCTACCATGGAGAGTACTTACTCCTTTCTATTTCCTTTGCCCAGCTCAATAGAAGCAGAGATGAATCCTTCCCAGATTGCCTAGCTCCTAACTAGGGGAATGAATTAGAGTGTAATCTCTTCTCTGGTCATTATCCTTCCAGGGGCCACCATTTTAGGTATGGACCTAGGGTGACCATGCTTTATTTCTTCTTGTGTTTCTGAGACTTCTCCATCACAGAATTTCTCCCAGTTCTTTGGGCTTTCTCACTCTACAACATCCTTCTACTATGCTACCCTTTTTCACCTATTCTGGGATTTGTAGTTCAGGGACATCCAGCCTTGAAAGCCTTCTGGCCAGGCTTTATCTGAGCAAGAAGAAGGACTTGAGTCAGGTCTGAGAGTTTTAAAAAGAGACACATGCAGTCTGAAGGAGAACACATCGAGAAGAGGAAGTAAGATTCCACTTCCTGTTCTATAAAATTAATGATCCCACTGGGTTTTTTAATTAATATACAATAACTCAAGTATTATATTTATAAGATTTATTAAAATAAAACACCTAAAGTTGAAAGGGTACTAACTATCTTAAGCTGCAAGAAAAAAAGAGGAGGAAGGTGTTACAGCCAACTTATAACCAATCATGCAACCACTCAATAGTGAGGATGGGGGGGGGGGGGAGGAAAAAGGATTCAAGGTACAACAGAAAGGAATTTTGGGTAATGTAGTTTTTAGGGGTTCAAGAATTTCCAACTATACACCATCTTGAGCAAGTCTCCAAAAAAAGAAAAGAAAAAACAACTTGATGGTCCTCACCTGCATCATTCAGATCATTCAGATGTTCAGGTATAGGTGGAGAGAGGACCCAGGCATCTTTGATATCCACTCACAGAAGTGAGGAGAACTTGGCAGAACCTGGCTATGCCAAGTCCAGGAGACAGATTCTTATAGGATTCTCATTGACACTCTTCTTCTCACTGTGACCCAAGGGCCACCATAAGGAAAGCCCTATGTCCTCACACCACTTCTGAGGCTCGGTGCCCCTTGTTATCCTTTGTCCTGAAGCTTCCCTTGTCTTTATTCCCCCATGCCCTTGCCTCTGAGTGTCTCATGACTTTCTGCAAATTAAGATACACCTAATAAAGATATATCCAATAATAAAGGGCAACTAGGTAGCTCAGCAGATAGAGGGATGAGCCTGGAATCAGGAAAATTCATCTACATGAGTTCAAATATGTCTTCAGACACTTACTAGCTATGTGCCCTTGGGCAAGTAGTCATTTAATCCTTTTTGCCTCAGTTTTGTCATCTGTAAAATGAGCTGAAGAAGAAAATGACAAACCACTCCAGTACCTCTGCCAGAAAACCCCCAAACTGGACCACAAAGAATCAACCACAACTGAAAAAATGACTGTGTGACAACAAATAAAGATCTACTTCTTTAAGCACTCACAAACCTAACTAACTTAAAGTGAAATCTCTCTAGGCCTATGCTAAAATGTGACTAAAATAGACTGAGACGGTAGTCAAAATGAAGATTAAGCCACCTAGAAGGCAGGTTAAATCTAAATTTGCCTGAAACCCCAAAGTCAGAGAGAGAATTGGTGGATGAACTCTTTTAACCCTAGGAAATCTGTTGAGAATGAATTTTCAACTTAATTCTGGGAGACCGAACCACAGTGGAGATTAAATAATTATTGACAACATTTTAATCTGGGGATAAGTGCATTGACTCTAGGGACAAAGATTTCTTTCCATTTTGCTTAAAATGGTATCACCCCTTTTGTACTTTGTAGGAGCTTATTTAGGAACTTACTTTTGCTATTTTAATTTACAATTAAATATGTAACTAGATGTAGATTCTAAATGATCACTCATGGAAATATTAATAATATGGAAATCGGTCTTGATCAATGACACATGTAAAACCCAGTGGAATTGCACATCGACTGCTGGAGGGGGTGGGGGAAGAGAAGGGAAAGAACATGAATCATGTTAATCATGGAAAAATATTCTAATTAAATAAAAATTTTCAAATAAAATAGAAAACACACACAAAATAAATATATAACTAGTTGGACATATATAAATAGCTAGTTAAATATATAACTATTTGCTAGTGATATATTTATAAGGAGCAACTATGTATCATGGATCTGTCATGCCCTGAAAACAGGAAGATCTGAAATCAAATTCTGCCTCTGCTATACACAGGTTGTGTGATTCTGAGTAATAATTTATTTCATCTCTCAATGACCTCAAGCAACTCTCTTCTCTAAGACCTTTAAGTGGCAGAGGTGATGACCTGTATTGGCAGAGGGAGTTTCCTCCCCAGACATTCTCTATACTGATGAAATCACGAGTCCTGTATCAATCCCTATATATTTATAGAACAGGTCTGACTGGCTCCTAGTACTACATTGTCTATTATTTAGCTATGAAAAAAGCCAAATCAAGCCTTCACTCACAAACTGGCTCTCAGTGCTTACCTGGTGAAACTGTACCCTTAGAACCTCAGGAAAATTAGAATGGTCTGGAGTGCCCACCTTGTAAACCAGATCTATAAACTATAAATAGATAAATAGAATATATGTTATAGAAATATGAAATATTTTATATATTTATAAATATTATAGCTTCCCTTAGCAACTTGAGAATATCTACAACCCCACTTCAATGCCTCTATTTCTCCTCAGTCACAACTGCTTTTTGTAGAGGTAATTATTTTTGCTATTGAGGTTCCAAAGATTTGTCCTTCCACCTCTTTCAGGGATCATTGCCTTTCTCCCCATTCTTCTCACCCTGATCTGTTTCTCTGACACCGGAATAAGAGTGGAGGGAAAGTCCTACCAGGAGTCCTCTGGTGTCTTTGCACGAATTAAGACTTTCTGGACCTCTTGGCAGCAAGGGTTGCAGGAGAAGTTCTAGGGGGAGGGGCAGGGCTTCTTTAAGAGAATTTTTAAAACTATAATACACTTAGGGAAGCTATGTGGCTCAGTGGATTGAAAGCCATGTCTAAAGAGGGGGACACCTCCTAGCTGTGTGACCCTGGGCAAGTCACTTAACTCCCATTGAGTAACCCTTACTGATTTTTTGTCTTCAAAGCAATTTTAAGATAGAAAATAGGGGTTTAAAAAAAACTATAGTACACTGAAAAATGCATAAACGCTTTTTAAAAATAATATTTTATTTTTCCTCAATTTCATGTAAAAACATGATTTTTAAAAAAGTTTATTTAATTAATTAATTTAGAATATTTTTCCATGGTTACATGATTCATGTTCTTTCCCTCCCCTCCTCCCTCCCCTCTCAGAGCCACTAATCAATTTCACTGGATTTTACATGTATCATTGTTCATATTATTCATATTTACAATTGAGTGATCATTTAAAAGTCAACATCTCCAGTCATATCCCAATCAAACCATGTGATCAATCATATGTTTTTCTTCTGCAAAAAACATGTAATTTTTAACATTCATATTTTTTGAGTTCAAAATTTTCTTCCTCCCCTCCCTTCTCCCTCCCTGAGATAGTAATCAATCTAATATAGATTTATGTAAATACTTTTTAAAAACAGAAAGCAAGATTTTGGTTGTATAATTTTATTCACAAGTTGACATCTTTCCTGTTTTTTCTTGTGTATGAATAACCCTTAGTAAAGAGGTGTGAACCCCTCATATCACTGCCCTTTAGTAATTATTACATGAAATAAAAATCATTGAGAAAATAATACATTTTCCCCAAAGAACATGAGAATGTTTTTCTTAAAATTAATTTTATCTGTAATAGGTACAAGAAAAGTCTATGTGGTCCAGCCTAGGCCAAGGCCAACCAGACCATGAGAACTTATTAGGTATTTCTGTGTGTCAGGTAGCAAATTAAAGGTTAAGGATTCAAAACCAAGAGTCCTTGTCCTCCAGATGCCAGGTGAGTGAGAATACATAGAGAAAGGGAGATTTAAGAAAGAACCTTGTGAGCCATTGTTATAATTAAAATAATATATGGCATAAACTGTTGTAATTAAAAGAGTTGGGGTCTTAAACTGTAAGAATTAAAATGGTTGATGTTGTAAACTGTAGTGAGTTAAAATGGTGGAAGATATAAATTGTGATAGATATAAGAGAGGGTGAGTAAATTTGACCACAGAAAATATGTTTCACTACAGTGTCTTGGTTTTTAAATCAAATATAAGGTGGTCGCCAGGGAATATATTCCCAAATTATGAATATGCCCAAGTCAACTAGGTTTTATAGAGAATTTAATTAATAATACAATGAGGAATTGAAGAAAAGGAGAAGGAGAGAGAAAAGGAATTAATGAGAAAAGAATAGGTCGGCCCAGGGCAGGCCTGGCCAACTCAGGCCTAAGCCTTAAGAGAGAAACCAGTCAGTTATCACTCACCACAAGATTTGTCTTAAGCAAGGATGTCTGGGGAACAGAGTCTCCCCAGAGGGAGTTCCAGCCAGAGTCAGCCTCCCAAGGGACTTCTTCTCAAGAGCTCTTCAAAGGGCCTCCTCCAAAAGGATCTATCTCCAAGGATCCAAGGATCTCCAAGCCTCCCTTGCTCAAGAGATACCTTTTCTTTTATAGGGGTTTTTTCCTATGTCATCTTCCCTAAGTTCTTCCATCTACCAATCACCGTAGATGTTTTCTAAAAGGACAGCCCATCTGAATTCCTGCTAAGTCGACTAATCCCCTAAGTAAGTCTGAACCAGAGAAAACACATCTGAGTCGACTAATCTCATTAAGAGAAAACTTGCCCAACCCTTTTAGGTACCTAGCATCCCATTGTATCAATTCTAAAAAACAGGCATGGCTCAAAGAACTCCTTGCCTTATTATAAGCATGGGTCCAAGTACTTTCATTGTTTAGCAAGGAGTTTTCTCTCCTAAATCAGTCTTAAGTATGGGTAGAGTAGGGGTCCTCCCATAGCAAGGAGTTTTCTCCCCTAAAGCAGTCTTAAGTACGGTTGGAGTAGAGGTCCTCCCGTTTCTGATCCTGGAGAGTTCTCACATCAAAATGAGGAATGTTTCCAGTAGGGAATTTGTTCCAATGGAGGATTCCTCAATGTGGAAATTTTTAACATTCACAAGTCTGAGAAATTTCAAGATTTACACCATCCACTGGCTGATGGTCATGACACAGATTAGGAAAAAGAAAACTGAGGAAAAAAAGTCAAAGAAGTAGAAGGAGATCCAAGACAGAGAAGCATCACAAATAAAAACAAAACAACAAGAGAGGAGAGAAAATTCAGGAGAAGGTAGTGAACAGTGTCAGATGCTACAGAGAGATCATAAATGATCAATGTTGAGAAAAGGCCATTAGGTGATAACTTTAGAGAGAGTAGTTTTAGTGGGTGGTGAGCAAGAAGCCTGAATGCAAAGGTTTAGAAGAGAATAAGAGGAGAGGGTCTAGTATTGATTACTTCATCGAAGAGTTTAGCTAAAAAGGGAAGGAATAATATTGGAAAAATAATTATAGACAGCAAAGAAGGACCCAGTAGAGAGGAAGAGATTAAAGACTAGAAAGACAGAAGGTATAATAATGGGGCAATTGGTTGGGGAAGAATCAAGGATCAAAGGTCCATGTAGGTAGGGTTGTATTATCTAGGAGAAGGACCACCTCTTCTTCAGAGACTGGAGTGAAGGAAGAGGCCATCAGATGATGTTGAAGTGTTGGGATATAAGAAGGAGAGAAGAAGGAACTCTTGGTGAATGATCCTAAATTTTTCAGCCAAGTATGAGCCCTTAGCTGAAATGATTCTTCTAGAAACTTGAGGAGACAAAAGAAGGTTTGCAATAATCACTGTGGTAAAAGAGATGGGAATGTAGAAGGATTTGGTTTGCTTCATTGAAGGCCAAGTAGAGATTAGAAAATATAAATTTGGAAAAGACTGACACGTAGTGGCCAGACACCAGCTTATTGGAGAAGAGATGGGTTCGGGTTTGATGTCAGCCATGGATAATGGGGATGCAGAATGGTATAGACAGAAAGGATAAGCACATTATAGGTTCCCTGCCTTCCCCAAGGAAATCATAGGTCTGGACCTCCCCCAAATGTGAAAATGTTTTAGAAATTGTGAATCATTGAGGATGCACTGAGGTTGCCCACCTCAGTCTGAGTTCAGTTTAAATAAAAGGCTGTATTATGTTTTCCCAAGTTTTGGGTCATTTTAACAGGCTGGTTCTGCTCCCTCGATGTACAGATGAACCAGCCGGGACAGGCTGCTGACTCAAGGGTATGGGTGCTGCCAGTGTAGTTTCTATAAAAAACAAAAGGCAACTGTGCTTCCTTTGATTGGTACAGGTCCCATATCTTCTTATTCTGGGGAATAGGAAGGAAAAGTCCATTAGAGGAATCAATCTGGATGATGGAAGAAACAAATCTATCCACACACATTTAATTAGTGCATCCTACATACCAGGCATCATGCTCTGCTCTGAAGGCATAAATACAAGAATAAGGCTGTCCCTGCCTTAGAAAACTTCAGACCAGAACCCTGGTTGCAGGTACTGGGGAGGGAGCTACTGACCATGTATGAAGAAAGCAGATGGAAAGAAGTGATGAGGTCAAACAAAGCTCCCATTTTGGAACAACCAAGAAAAAAAAAAACCCAAATGAGGTCATGAAGAAATGGACTCAATGGAAAATAACTGAACAACAACATATATTCTATCAGATATTCATGCATATCAAATGAGTCAGAAGACTTTGGTTTGAACCTGTCATCCACTAATTGTAACCTGCAGAAAGTAACTTCCCTTCAATGAGCAACCCCATTGCCTCATGGTTAAAATGGAAGAGTTGGACTTGGTGATTTCTATGAAGCCTTGGAACTTTTAGTCCTACTGACTCATGAAATCCTATGCACAAAATCCTGTAAGCAACTGTTTCCTTTTCATTAGATCCACAGCATCATTCTGGCTGCTCAGCTCTGGGAATTGCCTCTCCTGGCACTGGTCCCGATTCTTTTCAGTGGCACTGACCACCAGTGCAAGTTGTGCAATAGTAAATGTTTAACAATCAGCTAATCAGAAAAAGAAATGCTTCCAACACAATTTAGAATTTAATCTTCTTTATCAACATTTTCTCCTTCACTTTCTTAAGTCCAGACCAGGGAGCAGCCTGAAGATCAAGCATTTTTAAATGATTTTATTTTATTTTATTTTTATTTTTTTAATGATTTTTTATCTGATCCCCAGCTAAGAATAGTCTTCACATCTTCTCTTTGGGCTAGACTGGAAGGGTCAGAACCACACAGATTAAAATACAATTGGGAAATATTGAACAAAAGAAACAAAAATTAGTCATAAGAGTTTTTAATTTCTTTTTCTTCATTATTATTTGAGTCCAGAATAGCCATTTTAATTATGAAGAAAGACACTGACTCATAATGTACTAAATTAACTATGCCGTCCAATTATTTCAACCTAGATAAGGAAGAATTTATGATACCTACCTGGTGGCTTGAAGCCCCAGATACTCCCTCTTCTTAGTGATTATTGGTAAACTAGATCTGATGTGATTTTTCTTCTCACTTATCTTTGAAATGTAAAGCTCACAAGCCTGTCTTTGAATGGAAATCTTTCCTTTCTCCTTTTGACCATTTTAAATTTCTTTCTCCTTCAGGAAGCTATAATCCAAAATTGTACTTTTTTCCTATATTTTTTTTTATTTCTCTGATGTAATTAAAGACTATGCGAGCTTTAAGAAATCTCTATTCATTCAATTCAATTCAGAGTTAATTAATAACTCTGGGCCTAAGCTGAAGCATATACTCAATCTAGATTTTGCCTCCCAAATCTCTGCCCACTGACTGTTTTGATGGGGGAAGGAACAATCAATGAATCCATGGGTATTTCCTTATCAAAGAAAATAGAGATGACATTACAGTTTACAACTTATTCAAAATGCAGCCTCCAGTGATCCTTCTGTAACAATTAAGGACCAGATTTCTATTTGAGTCTGGCACCATTAGTCTAGATAATCAACAACAAAAAAAAAAATAAATGAAATCCTCATTTGTAATTTTTGCTGATTTCTGAGATGTAACTGTTCACCCTGAAAATTTAACAATGGGTTCTTGGGAACTGATTCACATTGACCCCAGCAGTTCTCTGGATGTTTTTTTGTTTGTTTTGTTTTTCTGTTTGTTTTTTTTCTAAACCCAAAGAAGTCCAACCCGTTATTTTGGGAGTCTTTCTTATTAAATCTCCCCTGGATTATTAGAACAGGCTCCTACATGAATTCCTAGCTTCAGTGCTTCTAAATCTTCTCTAATCCATTACCCAAATAGCTTCTAAAATAATCTTTCAAAATCACAATTATGAACATATCACTCCCTCACTCAATCTAGGTTGGTGACCCAAAGACAACTCAACTGTCTTCGAAAGTCATGATGCCATTTTTATTCACCATAGATTTTATGAGGAATAGCATGAACTAATAATCAACCTCAGGGTCAGAAACACTTGAGTTCAAGTTCTGCCTCTGATTCATACTGACGTGTAATCCTGGGAAAGACACTTAACCTCTTGGGGATCCTGGGAACTCTAATTCTAAATGGGATTGGTAAAAGGAGTTTTCTCTTCTGCTATGAAATCACTGGACTAGTCCCGATTCCTATAGACTTCATAAGATTTAAAACTGGAAATAACCTTGGAGATATTGTAGTTCAATTCCTTCATTTTACAGATGAGGAAACCACTCTTCCAATGGCATTGAAAAACATTATTGTGACTAATCATGGGTTTGCTGCTACAGAGATTTTGTAATGGATTTTTTAATATCCTTTTGTAATGAATGAGACAAGTTGAGTCTGTTCTATACATAGGTCAGAGTTAACAGCCCAACCCATCAGCTAATGCTTGTAGTCAGGGAGAATAATTAAAAAACTGATTCAGTGCCTCTCTGTCTCTCTGTCTCTCTCTCTCTCTCTCTCTCTCTCTCTCTCTCTCTCTCTCTCTCTCTCTCTCTCTCTCTCTGTTTCTCTCTCTCCTTCCCCCCACCTCTCTCTTTCTCTGTCTCTCTCTCTGTCTCTCTCTCTGTCTCTCTCTCTGTCTCTCTGTCTCTCTCTCTCTCCCTCTTCTCTCTCTCTCTCTCTTCTCTCTCTCTCTCCCTCTTCTCTCTCTCTCTCTCTCTCTCTCTCTCTCTCTCTCTCTCTCTCTCTCTCTCTCTCTCTCTCTCTCTCTCTCTCTCTCCTTTAAAGAGAAATAGAAAACCAGTAAAGGCCAAGAACCAAATTTTCAAATGATTTGCAAACTATAAATGACCATATAAGAAAAGAACATGTTCTAAATTGTTAATAGAGCAAGAGAAATTCAAATTAAGACAATGATATGGACTGCTAGGTGGCTTAGGGAATATAGCACCAGGCCTGGAATCAGGAGGATATAGGTCAAAATCTGGCCTCACATTGTCTAGCTGTGGGACCCTGGACAAGTCACTCTACCCTACTTGCGAGTCCCTGCCCTTCTGTCTAATAGAATTGTTACTAGGTCTGGAGATAAAGGTTATTTAAGAAGTTGAAAGTGACAAAGGTTGCTTCACATCATGCAAATTGGCAAAGATGAGAGAAGATGAAAAGAGTCAATGATGGAACAACTGTGGGAAGGCAGGTACAATGATGGACTTTTCATTGAGCTGTGAATAGATGGACAATTTCTTGGTTTTTATTTAGAATTACAAAAAAATGACTAAAATTTTGTAATGCAGTGATCCCTTTGCTGTTACCCTGAGCAAGTCACTTAACCCCCATTGCTTAGCCCTTACTGCCTTGGAACCAACATATAATATTGATTCTAAAGCATAAAAAAAGAAAGAGAGAAATATAGTGATCTCACTTCACTTATATTTCCCAAAGAAATCAGCCCCAGAAACAAGGGTCTAGCACATACCAAACTATTCACAGAACATTCTTTGTGGTAGCAAAGAACTGGAAATAACGCATTGGCCATCAATTGGTGAGTGGTTGGATAAATCATTTTATATTACAGTATTAGGACATTATTGTTCAGTAAGAAAATGGTGAGCATGGTGAATTAAGAGAAAGGAAAGAAGATTTGTATGAACTGATACAGGTCAAAACTAGGCATAACTAAGAGAACAACAATATACTCAAAACTATCACAATAACTGAAAATGACCCTAAAAAGAAGTTGAACTTTGAGTAATAGAAAACCAGTAAAGGCCAAGGATAATTTGTAATGAAACATGACTCCTCCTTGGCAAAGAGGCAAGAGTCCACGATGACGAAGAATCTTTATAGACTTTTAGGTACACCAGATGGTTCTGCTTGATTGCTTATGACATTGTCACAGGATGGAGGTAGGAATAGCAAATAATTGTGATGAAAAGACAAAAGGCATCAATAAGCCATTTTAATTGCTTTTTAAAAATGTTTAACTTTGACTAAAACCAGTAGGATCAATAAATAACTTTATGATATCAGTAATCGACTCATATAGAATTATATTAACAAGTTATTATTCTCTCCATCATCATTGCCTTTTGGTCTGAAATTTGAATAGATTTTTGTTTTAGGAGTGAGACTCAATGGTTTCAGAGTAATTCTCACTACATATCACCCAGATTATTGCAATTATTGCAACAGCCTCCTAGTTATAATTCCTAGATTCCCATGCTTCCTTTCTTTAATCCATTATTTATATAGCTGTTAAAATAATCTTCCTACAACACAGTTCTGACCACATCACTCCCCAGTTCAAGCTTCAATCTCTCTCCATTTCCTCTAGGATAAAATATTCACTCTTTGCATTGGCATTTAAATCCTCTCACCATCTGTCTCCCTCCAATATTGCCAGGCTTATTGCTCCTCTTTGTTCAATAAAAAATTGTGTCAACTGATCTTTTTGCTGTTCCCCAAACCTGACATTCTGTCTCCTATCTCCATTTCTTCACATGTCTGTTTCCAGTGCCTGGAATATACTTTCTCCTCATCTCTGTCTCTTAGAATCCTGGTCTTCTGGATTCAGCTTATTTCTTCTCCTAGAGGAAACCCTTCTGAAACCACTTAATTATTAAGTGATTGCCTCCTCTTCCATGAAATGTCACATACGTTCTTACCCATTTGCATGTAGCATTTTCCTTCCCCAGTAAAATATAAACTAAAATATACTATAAATGACCATATAAACAAGTTCTAAATCATTAATAGAGTAAGAGAAACTCAAATAAAGATGATGATATGGGCTGCTAGGTGGCTCATGGAATACAGCACTAAGGAATGTTCTTTTGGTTGTATTTTTGCATCTCTAGGGCTAAATAGCATCTTGCCTAAAGTAGGCATCTAATTAATGTTGAAATGACTCAGAGTCAATCTTATAGCTAACCCTTGATGTTATTCAGTCGTTTTTCAGTCATGTTTGTCTGACTCTTTGTGACCCCATTTGGGGTTTTCTTGGCAAAGATAATGGAATAGTTTGCCATTTCCTTCTCCAGCTCATTTTACAGATGAAGAAACTGAGGCAAACAGAGTTAAGTGACTTGCCCAGGGTCACCCAACTAGTAAGTGCCTGAGGTCAGATTTGAACTCAGGAAGATCAGTCTTCCTGGCTCTCTTATCTATTGCATCGCCTAGTGGTCCTAGCTAGCCCTACAAATCCATTTTCTTCTCTGAAATCCAACATCAGAAACTACTGATGCATATACACATCACCCCCCTATCAATGCACCATTAGAAACAATACTAAGGAAAAAGAATAGCTCCCCTACAAACATGATCTTAGAGACACTCTTCAACAAATTCTCCCTTTATTGTCCTTAGAGCAAAACAATCTGTCCCCTAAAGTCATGAAAGGAAGAAAACCTTATTTATATCTATTCCTAAAATCCATGAGAAATTTAATTGAAATATGGAAAAACATTTTGGATTTTTGCAGCAATATGTGGTGAGCTGGGCCAGTAGGCGAAAGCATGCTGGATGTGGGGCCAAAGGATAGAGGTTCGAATCCCAGCTCTAAAGCTTTCTGGCTGGACGACCGTAATCTAATCTCTTAATCTCTATGAGCTAGAATTTCCTTATTAGTAAGATGGATTTCATTAAGCTTGAAATACTGCTCGAGGACATTATAGTAAAGGGCAATATAAATAGAGCAAAAATAATTATTATTTCAGGAAGAATGTCTATTATGTAATGCTTTAAGGTTTGCAAAGTACTTTTAATATTTTATCTCATTTGATCCTCACAACAACCCAGAGAGTTATGCGCTATTATTAGCCACATTGTATAAATGGGGAAACTGAGGCAGGCAGCTATTAAGTCACTCACCCAGGGTCACATGTCTGAGACAGAATTCAAACTCAAGTGTTCCTGAATCCAAGTCCAATATGCTATTCATTGCACCATTTAGATTGCCTCATATTAAAAAAAAAAGTTATAGCTGATGATTTTAATGGGTTGGATCTAATTAGATGAAATTAAAGGAGCTAAGTGTGGGGTTCTCCACTTGGGTTGTAAGCATGTACATTAGGCATGTCTCAACACATCCTAACTTGATAATAGCTTCTTGCCACAAAAGGGGCCGCTCTCCTTCCAGGGCTGGCTAGGGTGGTTTTCTGCTCTCAGGGGACAACAGCTTCCTTCCTCTGCTTCCCTTTACATTCTCAGAGGCTCTTCAAGTGAATTGGACACAGAGACCCTCTCCAGCTCTAGTTTCTCTCTCTCTCTCTCTCTCTCTCTCTCTCTCTCTCTCTCTCCCTCCCTCTCTGTCTGTCTGTCTCTGTTTTTGTCTCTCTGTCTCTCTGCCTCTCCCTCTTTGTTTTTCTCTGTGTCTCTCTGCCTCTATCTCTCTGTTTCTCTGTTTCTGTCTCTCTGTCTCTGCCTCTGTCTCTGTCTCTCTCTCTCTCTCCCTATGTGTATTGGACACAACATCTGCCTTCCTCCTTCTCATCCTTTTCTCCTATCTAGTAAATAGCTAATAATAATAGCATTTTAAAGTTTAGAACACATTTTTAATTTTATTTTTCAATTATTTATTTATTTTTATTTATTTATCTATTTAAATTTAATTTTAAAATATTGCCTCAATTTATCCTCCTAACAACCCAAGGAGACAGGTGCTATCATTATCTACTTTTTACAGATGAGTAAATTGAAGCAGAGAGTAGCTGAGGGCTTGTACAGGGTCACACAGCTACTAAGTGTGTGAGGCTGTATCTGAACATAGGATTCTAGGTCCATTCTCATCACTGTGCTCCCTAGATGCTTGATAGGTATTATAAGTTCATAGATTTGGAGCTAGAAAGGACCCAAGATTCCATCTAGTCCAGTCCCTTCTTTTTATAGATGAGGAAACTGAGGCCCCTTTGCAGTTCAGATTTCAACCAGAGAAAAATCAACTACATGATTCTTTCCTCCTTCAACTCCTCCAATCACTTTGCTTTTCTTAGTTAAGCCCATAATAGGTGGTCCTGGGGCATCTGATTGATATAGGTGAGGAAGGCAGAAAATAAGGTTTTCTGTTTTAAAAATATCCCATTCAAGGGGCAGCTGGGGGGCTCAGTGGACTGAGAGTCACACCTAGAGATGGGAAATTCTGGGTACAAATCTGGCCTTAGACACTGCCTAGCTGGGTGATCCAGGACAAGTCACTTAATCCCCATTGCCTAGCCCTTACTGCTCTTCTGCCTTGGAACCAATACCTGATATTGATTACAAGCTGGAAGATGAGTAAGAGTTTTAAAAAATGCCATTCCTTAAATTCCATGGCTGGTACTACATAGCAAAGTGTAAGGCTAGGGAAGAAGCATCTAGGTGGAGAGATGCTCTTGTGACCAAGAAGATAAGGCTGAGGAGGTTGGTCTCTATTTAGGGATAGTAGAAGGGTTTGACTAAAAGGAGCCCTTTGTGATATTTGTTTTTTAAGGAAATATTTTTAATTTTTAAATTAATTTTAAAAAAATTTAAATGTTCTTTTTTCTTTTAAAATTTTTGATTTTTAAAAAGTAAACTTAAGTTTTAGTTTCTTTGATGCCTTTGTACTCAAATATTCAATAGAAATTTTCTTTAAAAACCAAATACAGTTTCCTGGATGTGAATTTTAGATTGACTCTACCCTGCTTAGGTTTTAGAATTCTAGCAACCAGGTATGTATACACCCCCACTTAAGGATTAAGTGTGTGGGAGGAAGATCTATTTCTCAGCTATGCTAGCAAGTGACAAATCAGAAACAACTACTGACTGACCCCTGGGCTGTCCAAAGTCAAGTTCAAACCACCATTGGTACATGTGAGACACAGGAAGTGACGTAAAGAACTGCCTTTACATTTTGTGTCACTTCCTGTGAGAGGGATCTGGGCAGTGGAACTTGACTGTGGAGGAGATTGAGCGTGAGACCTCAGACTGCTTTCCTTAGACTGTCATGTGTTGAGTTCAAGGCTTACTCCCCTTTCCTTGGCTTTTCTGAGGCAACAGCCTCTGGAAAGGCCCCTTGGCTGAGGCCTCTGAACTCCTGCTGGGTTCAGACCAGGCCAGGGCAGCTATCCTTCCCTTTTTCCTCTCCCTCTCTCTCACATTCTTAATTTTTTTCTCCTATTGTAAATAAACCACTATAAAATTCCACTCTGACTTGAGTATTTCGTTGGGATTTAAAGTTTAAATCCCTGGTGACCAACTTAAAAATATTCAGTCTCAACTGTAAATTTTACCCCTAGCATGGATGGACATGGCTATGAAATGTATTGTGCATCTCTATGATTGTATGAAACTCTAGCTGGCATGTTTTTCAAATCTGCAGATGTCACAAAGTTTGGAGACTGGGCTGACCCACTCAGAGGTGTCACACAAACACACATCTGTATGCTGTTGCAAAAAGTGGGAAATTAGATTCCAATATAATTGGGAAATGTTTAACAAGCAAACAAAAATATAATGTAGTGTAGATAGTGTCCATTTGTGATTTTCTAAGTCAACATGTGACCTGCAGGGATCATTTCTATTTGATTTTGATGCCTTGGATGACCAAGTCCAAATCTAGAGAGATCCCAACAGGATAGAACATGAGTAAGACTGAGAAATAAGACATTTAATGGACAATAATGTAGAATTATACAACTAGTTTCTAGAAATCAATTAGACAAGTATAGAACATCAGCTACAATAGTTATGGTGAGAAAGATCTGGGAGTAAAATTATACTGTTAATTCAGTGCGATGGAACAGTATCCCAAAGCTGGGTGGCTCAGTGGATAAAATGTTGGGCCTTGAGTCTGGAAGATTTGAGTTCAAAGCCAACCTCACACCTATTCTAGCTGTGTGACCCAAAGTAAGTCATTTCCCCTCTGTTTGCCTTCCTCTCTCTCTCTCTCTCTCTCTCTCTCTCTCTCTCTCTCTCTCTCTCTCTCTCTCTCTCTCTCTGTCTCTCTCTCTCCCTCCCTCCTTCTCTCTCTTTCTCTCCCTCCCTCCTTCTCTCTCTCTCTCTCTCTCTCTCTCTCTCTCTCTCTCTCTCTCTCTCTCTCTCTCTCTTTCTCTCTCCCTCCCTCCTTCTCTCTCTCTCTCTCTCTGTCTCTCTCTCTCTCTCTCTCTGTCTCTCTCTCTCTCTCTCTCTCTCTCTCTCCCTCCCTCCTTCTCTCTCTTTCTCTCCCTCCCTCCTTCTCTCTCTCTCTCTCTCTTTCTCTCTCCCTCCCTCCTTCTCTCTCTTTCTCTCCCTCCCTCCTTCTCTCTCTCTCTCTCTCTCTCTCTCTCTCTCTCTCTCTCTCATACATAGACAAGTTGTCTCATTTTTGGAATAGGACAACTTAAGAAGTGGTGAGAGAAATGGAGAATCATGTACCCAAAGATGAGTTGATGAGTTTGAGGATATTTAGCCTGTAGGAGAGAAGAACTGCGAGGAGGAAAGGAGGAAGAGGGAATGACATAATAATCTCCAGGTGTCTAGAAGTTTATCCTTTATACACTTATTCTTTGTAGTTCCAGGGGACAGAATGAGAAGTGATGAGTAGAAGCTGATGAAGTAGGTCTAGAAAGATTAAAAATGAAGAAGCTTGATGTCAAGAAAAATTCTTTAAAAAATTAGAACCATACAAAAGTGTAATTACTTGTCCTTTGGTTCCACATCACTAGATATCTTAATGGAAAACTAGTTAGAAAGGGCAGCTAGCTGGCTCAGTGCATAGAGAGGCAGGCCTAGAGTCAAGACAACCTGGATTCAAATATGACTTCAGATACTTCCTAACTGTGTGACCTTGGGCAAGTCACTTAACCCCCATTCCCTAGCCATTTCCATTCTTCTACCTTGGAATTAATATACAGTATTAATTTTAAGATGGAAGCTAATAGTTATGACTTCAGAACTTCATTGAGACAATTCTTGTTGTGGTATGAGTTGGTATTGGCAAACTCTGAGGTCCCTTCTAATTGAGAGTCTATGCCTCTGGGCTACTCACCAACAGCTGCAATACGGCTGCTTTTCCACTCATTTCGCAGGCCAGACAGATATCTCTGCCCTTTATTCCAATGTAAATAGGAATTCCTTTGCCATTCTCAAGATTGTCATCTCTGCATGGTGCTTCCTCTAGAGTGACTGAGAATCAGAGGGAAGATAGCATTACTGGCCACAGTAAAATCATAGAATCAGGACCAAGAACCCATTTCTGGCTGGAAAGGATAGTGACGGAGAAGGCTCTTTCTGGGAATGATCCAAGCATAGCACGAAAGCTTCTTGGGAGAGTCCAGGTCTCTCTCTATCCCTGGACAAAAACTCTGATGCTGTGGTCGCCAGTAGCCTCCTTCCCTTATCTCCTCGTGTCCTAATTTGTCCAACTGTCAGAGATCCTAGGTCATCATTAACTGAATCAATGGCCCTTATGTTAGTGCTCCTCTCCACATCCCCTGTGAATACCTCTCAGGACTCAAGGAAGGTGGCCTCTATAACCCATCCTTTTCTTCCATACCCAACCCTCTGTACCTTTATGCATCCATACCATATCATATCACATATTATCCAAACCAACTTATCACAGACTCAAGAAGTTCCCAAGGCTATAACATATGTACCAGAATAGGGACAATAGTGATTAAATCTACCCACTCCAGATCGCAGGGAGGTCTCACAGAGTAACCAAACCCAGACTTGTATTCTTCAAGTGAATACAAAATAATTTCACATCGGCAGTATGGCATAATGGATCAGGAAGCAGAATCCTTGAGCTCTAGCTCCAGTCTCATCACCTACCACCTACCAGATGTGAGACCCTAGGCAAATGTTGTAAATAATTTGTAATGACTGAGGAAACACAATCTGAGCTATAGGATGCATTAGCAAGGCATGCACTTGTAGGACAAATCGGGTCCAGGGCCTCTCAGTAAGGACAAGGACCCTGAAGGGTTTTTATAGTAAAGTACAGTTACTGCTTTTAGCATGATTATTTTTAGATTTAGGGACTTTTCAGAGTTCAAAGAATCTGACAAATTGCTTCTACCTGTATCCTACAAAATGATGGCATAATAATTGATGACTTCTCTAAAAAACATGTCACTAACAGGAAAATGAAACTTAGCTCAGGAAAAATGAGACTTAGCTCCAACAGTTGCACAAAATGCCAGCATCGCTACAAAATGGAATTGGTTTGGTTCTCTCACAAGTCACCTAATCTCTTTAGATTAAAGTGTCCTTAGTTATTAATTGGGTGAATTAGATAATAGATAGCCTTTAATGCCCCTTCAAGTGATTTTTGGAAATGGAAAAACATTGGTTTAAGACTCAGGAGATCCAAGTCCTCATTCTAATTAGATCATTTACTAATTGTGTGACTTAGTAAATTCTTTTATAGTAAATACTCTTCCAGTAACTCTATTTTCCCTGCCTACCTTAAAAGTGTGAGAATCACCTAAGAGCTTATGAATGCACTTTGTAAACATGAGAGAATTCTACAAACATTCAGGAGTGAGGAACACTGACGGGAGTGAAGAAACCTTGGCCATAAATGCCAGAACTATCCTTACAGACAGACCTACCAGGAAACATTGCTAGGGAAAGGACTCTGACTGTGTAATCCAATGATTTCACAGTCTACTGCTGGGGTAATGACTATGTTCTACCTTCTCTTCTTTCTCTTCTTCCTCCTTTCTTATTGCTCCTATTATCTCCAAAAATGGAGACTCCTTATCTATTCATGAAGATCCCTGGGTACAGCTATTGAGATTTTTTTTAATTAGTCATGCTTTATTATATTTTTATTTGTTGTTTTATTGAATTTTCATTTATTTTGTTAAATATTTCCCAGTTACATTTTAATTTAGTGGGAAGTGGGGGCTAGTACTTAGTACTGTTGGGGGCCACCTGTTCCAAGCATTTGCTTTCCACCTCTAGAATTAGGTCCCATCTTCAAAGCTTTTCTCAAGTGTGATCAAGCAATTAGAGCTTACTCAGAGGGTCTACCCAGGCACTCTTCTCTCTTCTTTTCTTTCTCTTCCTTTTGACTCCATTGGACTATTCCCACAATGCCCTCTCTCCAGTCCCTTGAGTTCTACTGATGAGTGAGGGACATTCATGGCCCCAGGTGAGCCCAAAAACTACTCCTCCCAGAAGCCCTGGAATGAAAAAAGCTGGAGATCTCTACCCAGATGGACCCAAGGAAAGAAACAAGTGGACTGATTCTATCACTCACCTGCCTTCACAGTTTCATCATTCGGAACAGCTACAAGCATGCTGCCCTGCAGGACCCAGACATACTGGTGGATGTCATGGATTTCCTTCTCTTGAGGGACCATAAAGGATATTTCTATCATGAAGTAAAAAGCAGACGTAGTCCGTTAGGGAGAATTAAGAGTGTTTTAATAGTTGGCATCTCCCAGATTACTGCCCATGAATATAACGCAAGATTACTGAGTTGTAAAAAGTGCTGAACATGATAAATTTAGAGAAACAGGGAAAGATTTACATAAATTCACAGAGTTAATTAAGCAGAGTCAAGAAAGCAACATACAGTATGACTGCCATCATGAACAAACAACCATAGAGCACTTTAGACTGAAGGTGTGTGTTTGGGGGTGGGGGGCAGCTAGGTGACTCAGTGGATTGAGAGCCACTCAAAGACAGGAGGTCCTGGGCTTAAATTTGATCTTAGACACCTCCTAGCTGTGTGATCCTGGACAAGTCACTTAACTCCCACTGTCTAGCCTTTACCACTCTTCTGATTTAGAACCATTGATTCTAAGATAGAAGGTGAAGGTTTTTAAAAAAGACTGAATGTGGCACAATTGCAAAGAACAGAATTGGCCCCAGAAGGCCCCCACCCCCACTACTTTGCTACAGGGTAGGAGAAGTCTAGAGGTATGGAATATTCCATATATTGTCATTTTTAGGGTATTAATCAGTTTTACTGATTTCTCCTTTTTTCCTTCTTTTTCTTTAAACTATTTTGTTGTACAAATTGGACAAGGGACACAGGAGGGAAATTAGATCCTGTAAAGACAAAAGATATCTGTTTCCAAGGATCCAACCAATTTCATTTTAGGGGAAGGATGGGCTAAGTTTCTTGGAACTATATTGTGACAGGGACTAACCAAGGGGATACCCATTGGTTTCTGGGCCCTTCTAGTAATGATGGAGAGCAGCCATTGTGGAAAAGGGAGGAGAAAGTCCAGTTATCTTGCCTGTGCCCTCAAAGAGGATTCTAATCAAATAAAGGGAGGGAAAGCAGGAAAACTAAAAAACGTCAGGGACTGCTCCAAATAGTTCCCAACTGGTGCCAATGCATAATAGCAGGGACCCCTATGACGAGAACTCCTCCCCATTCATCCCATTAAGGGTACAAAAGTGCAGACAAAAGGAAATCCTGTCACAAGTGGAGAGTGCCAAGGAAGTCATGCTCAGTTTAGAGACATGGGTTCAGAGGACACTACCGAGTCAAGAAGTTCCTAATCTTTTTTATGGCACAGACCTCAATCTGGTAAATACTGTGGACTCCTCAGAATCATGTTTTTAGATGTATAGAAAAAACCTGTTCGATTACAAATGAACCAATTATTAAAATGTTTCTAAGAAAATGTTAAACAAGCTTGTGGAATCCAGGTTAAGAAGTACTGATCTAATCTAATTCCTCATTTTACAGATGAGAAAACCCCAAACTTTGAAGTAACTTGTGCCTGTTTGCCCTTAGTTGGGATCTGGATTCAGGTCCTCGGACTCATCACGTGACTCTGACTCACCAACTCACTCGTTGGCTTCTTAAGAGAACTGGGAGGGAGGGAGGGCAACTTCTGACATTCCTCCCCAGTCCTCTGCAAAGAGCTGGAAGATTCCATCTAACAAGGCACATCTGGTCAAACCCCAGAGCTGACCATTAACCCATCCCTCCAGTGTAGGTACAGATTTTCACAAGACTCCGATGATACTCCTTACCTTTGTTCTTGTCTCTTTTTTTCATGGTGATGTGTTACTGCTGCCCATAGACAGGATGAGGAGGGAGGTCAGCAGTGTGAAGGGCTGTCTTAGAGGGAATACACAGGTGTATATATAGCCATGAGCTCCCCAATGACTCAGAATCACAAGTCAGTCTCCCCAGGGAGGTGGTCACCTCTGTTGCAGAGTGAGTGATTATGATCAGCAGTTTCCAGGATAATCTACTTTTCCGGAAATGGGTCAGAAACACGTCCTGACTCAGCTGTACTCTCCCCTGTCTTCTCAGCAAACCCTATCCTCCCCTAAGCAACAGTTGGGATAAGAGACTGGACCTCAAGAGTATATTCCCATTCACCCTCTTCACACAGGGGTGGTCGGGTGTTCAGGGAGGACTAGCACCAAGAGCTTGCCAAGCCCTTTTCAGGGGTGCTCTTTCACTTTTGTTTTCTACCTGTTACCCAATCCTCACCAGGGGCTCCAAGAAGCTCTAGCATGTACAATGGCTGCACCCCAGTAAAACCATCACAGCCAAACTGGGTGGAGAGTAAACTGACAGACCTCAAACCCATCAACGACTTGGGGGGGGGGATGTCTGCCCTGAGCATGGCATGCCCCAGTGGAGTGGTTGTATGAGAACAACTTATTTCCATGGCCATGAAGTGGCTGAAGAAGGCACTTTAGAGTTCCTGGAATTTGGTCAGACGCCAAAGAGGCCAAGATCATCCATTGGATTCCAGAGCTATCAGGAGTCATCTCGACTTTTATTTTGCCACTGGACTCCAATGACTCCAAGAGTGAGGCTGATAACTTTGTGTAGCTGTGTCTCACTTAAATCCAATTCTTGCACAAATTGAGACATTTGATCCTCTTCAAAGCCAAGGGCAAACAAGTGCTACTTTGGAAAATCAGGTACCTAGAGAGTTCCAATTGGAGGAGAATCATCATGTCCAAATAGCAGTCCCCAATATTAGCCCTTTGAAGAATGGAAAGATCACCCTGAAACCTCTTGGCCCTACCCTTGAACCCAGACTTCCAGGAAGTGATTTTTCCTATGCAGATTTAGCTCTACTGTCCAGCAGGCCAGTCTACACTTATAAGGTCAACTGGGGAAAGAGAGAAGAGGAGAGGAGAGTACAGGACAGAACAGGACAGAACAGGACTGGACCAGGGATGATGGAGAGGATAGAGGAGGAGATAGGGAGGGAGGGAAGGGAAAGGGTGGGGGAGATGAGGAGAAGAGAGGAGAGAAAAGAGATATAGACAGACAGACATAAATATTCCTAAGGTTGAGGGATTCTGTGCTAACCACTGATCATTTTTCATGTCTCCAGATTCTTCTGAGATTCTCTCAATTTTTATGCAGGTAACCAACCATCATCCATCCATCAATCAATACAGCGAATTGCTTTGGCCATATCCCTGGGGCTTAGGTAAGGACAGTCCTGAACTCCACACTAGCTGTTTCCTGGTACCTAACTACTCTATTCATCTGGCCTGGGGACTCCACTGAGGAAGCCGACTTGATTGATTTTAGTACTTTTGCTAAACTAGCTGGGATCAAGAAGTAATCATAAAGTCAACCAAGAAATAATAGGGAATGTTTTTCTGAAGCAAGTAGCTGGACTTGGTTCACAAAACACCTTGGGGTAGACCCTACTCAGAAGGTGAGGGCACTGGCACAGGAACAGTGCCTCTTAGGCATGTCTGTCCTGCCCAGTGAGATGGGATGTCCTTTAGCTGATGAGCCACTTAGTCACCTGGGGAGATATCTCAGGCAGAGGATAATTACTGGTGAGAGACCTCAGGCAATTTACAGAATTTCTTTGTGCCTTAGTTTCTTCATCTGTCAAATGAGAGGGGCTGCTCTTTGAGTTGATCCCAAGGTGCTCATGAAGAGTTACAGACTTGGAGTCAGAAGACTCATGTTCCTAATTCAGAACTGGTCTCAGACATGTCTTAGTTGGATGTCCCTGGGCAAGTCATTTAACCTTGTTTCCCTCAGTTTCTTCATCTGTAAAATAAACTGGAGAAGGGAATGTCAAACACTTCAGTATCTTTGCTAAGAAAACTCCAAACGGGGTCACAGATAGTCAGATGTGATTGAAAAATGCCCAAACTACAACACCTGAGCGTTGGACTTTGAAGGAAATTAGGAATTCCTAGAGGCAATGGAGAGGATGCTTGCAAAGACCTGGGGCCATGAAGCTTCCTCCCTCAGTGACCCCTCCTCCTCACTAACCTTTCTAAGGTTTGGTCTCCCCTTACAGACAGGTTGCCCTATCTCATCACAACCTAAGCAACTCTCATCAAGATGTTGAATGGGTCTGGATGGCAATTTGGAACTGTGCGCAAATGGCTTTAAAAGACTTCCTGCCCTTTGATCCAGCCACTGCTGGGTTTGTACCCCAAAGAGATAATAAGGAAAAAGACATACAAAAATATTCATAGCTGCGCTCTTTGTGGTGGAAAAATTGGAAAATTAGGGGATGCCCTTCAATCAGGGAATGGCTGAACAAATTGTGGTATCTGTTGTTGATGGAATACTATTGTGCTCAAAGGAATAATGAATTGGAAGAATCCCATGTGAACTGGAACAAACTCCAGGAAGTGATGCAGAGTGAAAGGAGCAGAACCAGGAGAACATTGTACACAGAGACAGATACACTGTGGCACAAATGAATGTAATGGACTTCTCTACTAGCAGCAATGCAATGACAATTCTGAGGGATTTATGAGAAAGAACACTATCCACATCCAGAGGAAGAACTGTGGGAGCAGAAACACAGAAGAAAAACAACTGCTTGATCACATGGGTTGATGGGGATATGATTGGGAATGTAGACTCTAAACAATCACCCTAATATATATATATATAAATAAATAATATGGAAATGGGTCTTGATCAATGGCACATGTAAAACCCAGTGGAATTGCTCATTGGCTGGGGGGAGAGGAGGGGAAGAAAAGAACGTGAATCATTTAACCATGGGAAAATATTGTAAATTAATTAATTAAATACAAATTTTCAATTAAAAAAAAGAGGTTGAATGGGCTGGTGGAAGAAGCTGAAATTGTTCATCTTGAAAAGCAGAAAGCTTTAAGATAACATGGTAGCTGTCTTAAAGAATGTCTAGGATTATCAGACAGAAGTAATACACTTAACTTGTTGGTCCCGTAGGAATGGTGAACAAGATTAGGAGAGGCTAAATTTGAGTGGATAAAGTATTGGCCTCAGAATCAAGAAGACATGAGTTCAAGTACAGCTGTATAACCCTGGACAAGTCACTTAACTTTTCTCTGCCTTATTAGCACCTATCTTAGAAAGCTGTGTAAAGACAAGTGAAATATACAATCAAGAAATGGCTAAATGCAGGCTGTCACTATGATTGTTATTCCTTTTGGACAGAGGACAGTATCTTTGCCACTTTAAAAAGGACTAAACAAATCGTGGCATATGAATGGAGTAGACTGCCATTGCATGTTCGGGAATGATGACTAGGAATTCAGAGAAACACACGGGAAGTACACAAGACCAGAAGAACAATATCAACCATTGGCATAATGATGGCGATAAAAAGAGCACCACAACAAAGCTGAATTCTGAATCATTTCAATGACTAATCTTGGCAGGATTAGAGAAGACAAGAGGAAATGTGCTTTCCTCCTTTTGATAGAGGAGTGGAGATGTGTGAGAATCAAATGCTATATACACCAATCACGTGTGGCCACTCGTTGCAAGGGAAGACATGTAATGACTGTGATGTAATTATAAAATACATTAATGAAGCCCATTATTTTAATAATAAAATGGATGATGGCTCCTCCTTGGGAACACACACTCTGAGTAGTAACTGAGCATTGTGGGGGGAGACTGCTCTACCCCAAGTTTTTTTTTTCTTAACCTTTACCTTCTATCTTAGAATCAGTACTAAGAGGGGGCAGCTAGGTGGCTCAGTGGATTGATAGCAAGGTCTAGAGATGGAAGGTCCAGGGTTCAAATATGTCCGCAGACACTTCCTAGCTGTGTGACCCTGGGCAAGTCACTTCACCCCCATTGCCTAGCCCTTACTGCTTTTCTGCCTTGGAACCAATACACAGTATTGATTCTAAGACAAAAAGTAAGGATTCTTTAAAAAGAATTAATATAAAGTGTGAGATAAAAGGTAGGCAATTGAACTTAAGTGACTTACCCAAGGTCATAGAGCAAGGAATTGTCTGAGGCTAAATTGAAACCCAGATCCTCTGAACTTCAAATCTGGTGATCTTAACCACTGAGCACCCAGACACTCTGACACCCCCCTCCCCACCAAGTCTGGCTAAGGTGGCCAAGGTGATTTGTTCAATCAAGTAGCAGCCAGTTAGTTAGTCAACATGCATTTATTAAGCATTTACTACATACCAAACACTGTGTTAAGCATTGGAACTGAAAATACAAGCAAAAAGAAATGGTTCCTGATCTCAAGGAGCTTACACTCTAAGAGGGAAAAACAAGACACCAAAGGGGGAGAGTAATAATAGCTACATACATAGAAAAAGGGAAGGAGGTTCCCTGGCTATTGACCTTGTGTGGAAGCAGTAGATGTCTTTTGCTTTGTAGTATAGTTATGAAGTGGTGCTGACCCAAATGATGCCTGGAACCTACTCTAGCTTTTAGGGGACCCACAACTGTAAAAGGTCTGGACTGTGTAGGGAGAAAGGAATGGGTGGCTGAAGAATGGGTCAACTTTAAGTGGGAAAGAGCCCAGAAAGAGAAGTCTGGGCATACTCTCCTGCCTCCCCTCCCCTCCCCTCCAAGCTCATTTATTTCATTATTTTGCTCAGGTCAGGCTCTACCAAGAGTATAGAAATCATTATTAGATAGAAGGACAGTAAAGGGATGATATGAGGATGATCACCTCATATTTTCCATGATGTTTTTAGCTTTTCAAGGCATTTTCATATATTTTTCTAATTTGATCCCCTGAAGAACCATATATAGTAGGTACATTTTTATCCATTTGAAGGATGAGAAAACCAGAAAGCCTGAGTAATTTGGTTTCATTATCTCCTAGTGCTAAGGATCTCTTAGTGCAAAAGTATGTGTGTGTGTGCATATAATCACTCACATATTGAAATATAAGCATATATAAGAATATTATTTAAGGGAGGGTTTCCTACTCTAACTCTAGATTTAATGGTGCATCTTGCCCATTTTTACAAATGCAGAAACTGAGTCTCCAAAGAGGAAACAACTTTTTAAAGTCTCACAGTTACTGACAGAACTTCTTCCTGAATATTTCCTTTGTTAAAGGTCTTTGAGTGGTCAATGAAGTGAGAGTTAATGCGATTGAAGCTTCTTTCATTTTTTACATATTTTTAAATTTTTATTTTTCCAGATTATATGTCAATAGAATTTCTTTTTAAATTTAATTTTATTGATTAATTAAGAGAATTTTTCCATGGTTACGCGATTCATGTTGAAGCCTCTTTTAAAGGACTATGAAGGACCAGAACCCTAAATCCAGATATATCATGACCCCTATACACCACCAGTGAGTGCTACACCTAATGACAATAAGGAATGTGTTCCTGGTACACACTGAGAATGATTAGAAAGAAACATCTCCACTGCTGCATCTGTGAAGGGTAGACGGAGCAACCGTGAACATGATCTGACTCATAAGTTTCAGTGTTCCAATGACTCAGTCGTTAAAAGAAACCTGCCAGTCTCCAGCTTTGTGAACTTGCAAAAAATCGAATCACTTCTTTGGACTTTCATTTCCTCCTATGCAAAATAGGGATTAAAATGCCAATTCTGAGGATCTCAAAGATGTGATGTAAACATGAAAATGAGCTTTTATATATATGCGTATATATATATGAAATGCCTTCAAAGTTAGATAAGTCTATGAAAGGAGCTAGCGTTCAGAGTTGGGTGTAGTTATGTCTAAATAGAAGGCTGTATTATATTGGCTTTTCGTGTTGTGGGTCAGTATAATAGGTTGGTCTTTGTCTGATGACGAGATGAACCAGTCAGGGTAGGCAGCTGACTCAAGTGTAGAGGTGCTGCCAGTCCGATTCTGGTAAAAGACAAAAGCCTTCACTGCTTCAGGGTTGTTATACAGCTTCATTATGTCCTCCTTCTGAGGGTCATAAAGGAAAAAAAAAACATTTGAAGATCAGTGAACAGACTAGATAAGAAACCATTGACTTCATCGATCCAGCGTTTGGCATACATAAGGTGCTTGAGGAAGAACTCTCTAAATGACAAAAACTGCTAGGAAGATTGGGAAGAACTTTGGTGGAAATTAAGTTTAGACTATCACATTGCACCACAGGGCATAGTAAACTCAAAATGCATATGTAAGCTATATATTGGAGATTACATTGTAAAAAGATAACTAAATCCATTATTTTTCACATCTATAGCTGAAGAAAATTCTTAGGGAAACATGGAAAAAGATCATCACCCACACGATTAAATGAAATTAAAAAGTTTTTGCACTAAAAATCAGATTTGAACATATTCTAGCTTATCCATGTAATTCTAAAAGTGTAGCATCATAAATTGAACATAAACTGTACTTCAGATGGACTTGGACTAGAACCTAGGTACAACAGAGCTCCTACCCCCATTTTTTCTGGGAGTTATGCCTCTTGATGCAGCCTAAATTTGATTTTTGGCTTCCATTTCTCTTTTAATTCATACTGATCTTGCTGTTAGGAGCTTTACTATTCATGCAGCCTTGGAAATAATAGCTTTAGTTAAATTGATAAATGGTTTTCTAGATTTTTTTTTTATTTGGAGAAGGGGAGGAAGAAGGAAAAGACTTCTCTTAGTTCTAGCCAGGACTGTTGGTATCAAGGAATAAAAATGGTCCCCAACAGGTCATGGACTTAGGAGGCAGATTTTTATTAACAAGTAGGGCAGAACTGCTTTAATACAAAATTGTCTGCATCTTTGGAAAAGGGAAATTACCTCCATTCCTGCCTCTAACATCTATTCCACCTCTGAGGTGGTAGAATTCTGAAACCTTTTGAGTTGGCAGAGCTTTTAACAAAAAAACTAAGAGTTTGCTTCCAACCCTCAAGACTGCAGAGTTGAGCAGGCCTGGATCCAAGCAAAGAAGGAGATGCCTAGGGCTATGTGATCTGACTAGAGTAGAAGTAGGTGAGGTTCCAAGACAGGTCTTCTGCAGTCTTTCTAATAACCTTCTCCTCTCTTCTCTCCTAAACTAGTCATAGCAGTAAGTAGTCTCCACTCTTTTCCTTCTTTCTTCTCTACCTGGAAACAAAGTGAGCAGAAACTGCTTTTTTTTTTTCAGATTTCTCTGTCCTGCCTTTATTTTCTTCTGTTGGAAAAAACAATGAGGAGTATGATGACTCCATACCTTCTCAAGATCAATTAAGTAAGCAACAAGCTTTTATTGAGCACCTACTGTGTTCCTACCACTGTACGCAGTCCTAGGATAAAAGGCTAGAAGGCAAAGGAGCAACTAATAGTCTCTTTTATTCACATTTTCTCCCTTTCTTTTACCAATTGGGCAGTGTACATGACCTTCTTTTAAGGCAGGTCTAACGAAGGGTATCCTCTTTTATGAAATAATTGTGTCTTATAGTTTTAGAATTATTGTTAATAATTCAATTTTCATTCTATTGAAACTATTTTAAGAGATTCATATGTTTATATTCAACTAAGAATTCCCCCTGATGCAGAGCAACATCCTTGATTGATCTCAAACTATACTGGATTTATATTGGGGTCATTAGGGAACTAGAAATTTCATCTGGAGTTCATGTGTTTTGTGGTCCCCATTAAATACTTTTCTCATGAGTGAACAAAATCATGTCTTTATTGTTGGGAATAAGTTTTCCAGGCAGTTGTACTGGCCTATATCTAGACCCTGAGAGTGTTGGACCCCCCAAAATTTGAATCACTTTGCAGTTCATTAACATTTCCAGATCTTTTTTCATGGGACTTGGGTTCAAAACCTAATTGTCATATAGTAGCAACAAGACTATGGAAAAGTCACTTAACCTCCCTTGTCTCAGGTTCCTCACCTATAAAATAAAGGTATTATACTTGATGACCTCTAAGGGTTCCTTCTAGTTCTAATACTACGACCTTGTGTTCTATTCATAAATGCCTTCTCAATTCTGGACTTGTGGAATTTTTTTTCACCAATAAAGAAATTTGCTCATTTCTATTAAATTTCATCATATTGGATTTTATCTACTGTTCTGTCCTGTCAATGAAAGTAAGTTTCTCTTAAAGTATTCTTTAACAAAAACATGTCCATAAAAAGTATAAGTCATATGAGATTATTATGTTGGTTTTCCCCTACCAAGTTTTATTCTCTCCATTGTCAACAACTTACCACCAACTGCAGCTGGGGTTGTCCTCCACTCACTTCACAACATAGACAGAAATCTGTTTCATTTATTCCCAGGTATATAGGATCTCCCTTGTCTTTAGGAAGGGAGTCATCTCTACATGGTAATACCTTCAGAGACACTGGGAATACAACAGGAGGAAAGGATATCAAGTGGCAAGATCAGTTACATAAATGGAAGTACAACTACTATATCAATAAGTCTTGGCTGCCATCTTGGTTCTTATCTGTATGATCCCTTTGGTTAGATCACTACCATGAATCATTAATTCATTCAGAAAATGTATTTTAAGCATGTCCTATATGTTAGGTACTGTGCTAAACAATCAAGATATAGCCTCTGCCTTCATGTAGCTCATTCTATTTGAGGATGGATAGAAAGTAGGACTTAGAGGTAGGGCAACCTAATTTCTGAATCCTACTTCTGAGTGGCTGTGCGACTCCAGAAATATAATTTAGCCTCTCAAGGTTTTAGACAACTTTCTAAGATAATAAATAAAATCAGCCTTATGACCAAGCTGGGGGGATTTTGTATTCTGCTGCTTCTGCTGAAGGAGATATGGCCTTCTTACAGGCTGATAAGGCCAAGCATGATGCCACTGACCTGCTTAAAGACTTATGAAGTCAGTCCTATATCTTTTAAAGAGAGGGTTAGATGGCATCTAAAGACTCTTCAGGAGAAACATGTGAAGGACAAAATAATTAACTATTGTGGATTTTTCTGATATAGTCTAACCTATGGAACTTCTACATTTTCCTCTTGCAGGTGGCACAGTGGATAGAGGGCTGGACCTGAAGTCAGGAAGACCTGGGTTCAAATTCATCCTGAGACGCCTACTGATAGTGTGTCTCTGTCCAGGTCACTTTACCTCAGTTCTCTTATCTATAAAATAAGGATAATAATAGCACCTACCTCCCATCATTGTTGCTAGGATCAAATGAAATAATAGTTTAAAAGTGCTTTGTATAGTGCCTGGCATAAAGTAGGTACTATATAAATGTCAGCTACTATTATGATGGTCTTTTGGGTAACCAGTATTTGGTTGGAAGAAACCGAGTTGGAGAGTGTAAGCTGAAAGCTACATCCCTTTATGAATGACCAAGGAAGAGTGTTCCGTATGAACCTAGACTCAAACCCAGTAAATGAATCCAGAGATATTTGAAGGGAGAGAGGGACAGTAAGATAAAATTCTATCTTGATACCCCTCTCAGAGACTAGAGAAAAGAACTTCTGTGGTATGCTTGGAGTCTGTTTCTTCGTCTCTAGAGCTAGTCCACCCCTCATCCTCAATGAACCAGTATACAGTCACAACTCTTCGATCTCCTCCTCTTCACAGAGGCAGATGAGACCTCAGAGCATATCTATCCATTCCACTCATGAACCACATCTATACTTTTAGACAACTCTTGTGAATATGTCTAGCTTACATATAGGCATCCCCAACTCTACAGTGCACAAATTGTTGGGAAGTCATGGACTCCCCTTATTAGAAGGCATTTCCTTAATATGTTTTGTATGATAATACATGATAACCTAGGCTGAATTGCTAGTCAGCTCTGAGAGGGGGCTGGGAAGAAGGGAGGGAGATAGCATGAATCATTTAATTTCAGAAAACTTATGTGGAAATTTGTTACTAAAATAAAATAAAAACAAAGGCACACTCATCATCAAAAAATGGAATTTCCTCATACCAATAAATTAAGAGGCCTGGTTCCTAGTTCTAACATATGCACATAAAATAAAATTTAAAATAAATAACAAACTAATTTCTGGGGAAATGGCACTAACAATTGGGTTGAAAAGATAGATATTCTATAGAAAATGTCTCTTGAACAGATACACTGTGGCACAATCAAATATAATGGACTTCTCTACTAGCAGCAATGCAATGATCCAGGACAATTCTGAGGGACTTATGAGAAGGAACACTGTCCACATCCAGAGAAAGAACTGTGGGAGTAGAAAAGCAGAAGAAAAACAACTGCTTGATCACATGGTTCGATGGGGATATGACTGGGGATGTAGACTCTAAACAATCATCCTTGTGCAAATATTAATAATATGGAAATTGGTCTTGATCAATGATACATGTAAAACCCAGTGGAGTTGCTAGTTGGCTATGGGAGGGGGGTGGGAGGATGGAGGGAAAGAACATTATTCACATAACCATGGAAAAATATTCTAAATTAATTAAATAAATAAACTTTTAAAAATTCCTCTTGAGCTAAATTAGAAAGGAAGCTAAGGAGTCAATGAGGATAAAGTTAGGGGAGAAGGCACCCTAGAAAATAAGGACATCCTGTAAAGTCATGAAGATGGAAGATGGAATGCCAGATATAGGTAGAAGAAAATAAACTATGATTTCCACATAAAGTCCATTGAGTCTGTCAGTTAAACACTTATTAAGTACCCACTATTTTCTAGAACTTGGGATAGAAAGGAAGGTACAAAACAATCTCTGAGATCAAGGAGCTCAAAGTCTAATGGAGGAGATAGCATCAAAAAGCTATGTTCAAAGAGAATAAATGTATAAAGAGCCTGTAAAAGTCTAGGGTAGAGTCAGATTGTGAATGACTTTAAAAGCCAAACAGAAGGATTTTCATCTAATCGTAAAGGCAAGAAGGAAAAGAATGAATTGGGGGGGGGGGGAGAGAATTATGGAAGAGACACTTGGAAAAAGAATTGATAGCTTGGAAACAGGGGGGCACAACAATATCTAAGGATCATATTGTCCCAAAATTAGAATAAACCCAAAAGAAGTTAGCAACTTTAAGAGAAAAAAGAAATATTAAATCAGTCTCACATACAGAAGAAAAATAAAGTATATTAGAGCAAAAATAATCAAATCAACAACAGATCAAGAAAATACTATTGAAGAATGATTGAACTTCAAAAAAAGAGGCAAGAGGGGCAGCTAGGTGGTTCAGTGAATAGAGATCTAGGCCTAGAGATGGGAGGTCCTGGGTTCAAATCTGACCTCAGATGCTTCCTAGTTGTCTGACCCTGAGTAAACCATTCAACTCCCATTGCCTAGCCCTTACCACTCTTCTTCCTTGAAACCAATATTGAGTATCTATTCTAAAACAGAAAGTAAAAGCTTAAAAAAAGTGGACATCAACCATTCTGGAAAATAATATGGAACTATGTCCAAAACTGTCTATACCCTTTGACCCAGTAATACCACTACTATGACTATATCTCAAAAATATATAACAAAAAAAATAAGAAAAGAAACCAAGTGTACCAAAACATTTATTGCAGCTCTTTTTGTGATAGCAAAGAATTGGACATTGACTATAATTCCATTGACAATGGACTATTAACTGGAAAACAGTTGAAAAAGTTGTGCTAGAGGATTGTGATGGAATACTATTGTACTATAAGAAACAGTGACTAGGATGGTTTCAGAAAAATCTAAGAAGACTTATATGAACTAATGCAAAGGGAAGGGATCAGAACCAGGAGAACCCTGTATGCAGTAACAGTAAAATGTAAAAGATGATCAACTGTGAAAGATTTAGCTACTCTGATCAAGACAGTTATCTAAGAGAATCTGAATGATCCATGATGAAAAATTCCTTCCACTATCAGAGATAGAACAGGTAAACTCTATGTCCAGACTTAAGCATACTTTTTTCACTTTCTTCATGTTTGTTGTTTTTTATTATTTGTTTGTTTGTTTTGCAACATGGTGAATATGGAACTGTGTTTTGCAGTAATAAAATAAAGTACTAACTGAAAAAAATCATTGAACTTTCTGAAAGTCATGATTAGAAACCAAGACTAAATATCCTATTTCGAGAAATCATGAACATCATTAAAGAGATTGTCTTTATCTCTTACAACTAGAGAACAAAGTAAAAATTTTAAAAATCCATCATTACTTTCCTGAAAAAAAAACCTTAAAATGAATGTGCCAAAAAAACTTGGAAAAACACGGAGAGACCTAAATGAAATTACAAATAGTGAAATGAGCACAACTAAGCAAACATTATATAAACTAGTAGAAATATTCTTTGAGGAATGATTTGAGTATGTCTATCTCCAGGAAAAGAACTGGTAAATAGAATGAAGTAAGACATAATTTATATTTACATATATCTTTTTGTAAAATGATGCTTTCTATAATGGGAGGAGGAGAGAGAGGGAAGGAGTTAACTGAATATTTTCATGTTACAAACAAAAGATTTTATTTAAAATCTTTAAAAATGAATGTAATAACATTTCTAAAAACATCATACCAGAATCCAGAGTTTCCAGGACAAAGATAAAATACTATAAGCAGCAAGAAGGAAAGAATTTATGTACCATGGTTCACAGAAGATTTAGTAACTACCACTACAAAGAAACACAGAACACAGAACACAATATTCCAAAAGACAAAAGACATAGGCCTTAAATTTGCCCAGCAAAACTGAGATGGAAAAAAAAAAACAATTGGATTGTTAACAAAATAAAGGACTTCCAATTATTCTTGATGAAAAGACCAGAGCTTTGTAGAAACTTTGAAATACAAATGTGGGGGTGGGGGAGAATTGAAAAAGGTAAAAATAAGCAACTGGAGAGGTCTTTTTAAAGGATGAAGTGTTTGCATTCTTATGGAAGGAAGGAGGTAGGATGATACTATGATGTCAACAGAAAGGAATAATAAGGAGGTGCAAATAAAGGTCTATACAAACAAGGAAAGAGTAGAAAGGGTGGAAACCACTTGAACTTCACTTTGACGTGATAAAGAATAAAGTGGGTAATACAAATGTTATTACTTAATACCTATTTCCATATTATTAATTTTTGCTATAGAGTGATCTTTTAAAGGCAAGGGGAGGGGAAAATGAATCATGTAAACATGGGAAAATATTTTTAAAATAAAATAAAATCACCAAAAAATAAAACCTAAAAAAAGAATAAAGTGGGTAGAATTAGGAGAACAATTTACACTATAACAACAGTGGTATAAAAACAAATAATTTGAAAGACTTAAGGACTTTGATCAATAAAAGAATCAAATGCTATTCCAGAAGACCCAAGATGCTATCCATCTTTCGATAGAGAAGGGATGAACTATATATACAAAATAAGTTGTATTTTTGGATGTGGCTTAGCCATAAATATTTGTTGCAGGGTTTTCCCTTTTCCAGCCTAGGGGAGAGAGGAAGAAGAGGAAACAGATCCTTCTTCTGATAAAAATAAATTTTAATTTGGAAAAAGGCAAGATGGAATCTTTGGGCTTTCTGAGTAAGAGAATAGCATCATCAGAACTGTGCATAAGGAATAATACTTTGACAGTTCTATGGTACATAAATTGAAGAGAGGAGAAACTTGAAGAAGGGAGTCTAATTAGAGCAGGAATTCTCAACGTGATGTCTATGAATGGATTTAAGGGAGTCTTTGAACTTGGATGGAAAAAGTAATCATCTTTATCTTACTAATCTCTAACCAAAATTTAGCATTTCCTTCAATTATTTAAAATGCTTTATTTTCTGATAAAGAATCCATAGCCTTCGTGATATTACCAAAGGCATTACGGCTTAGAACTCATGATTTCTAGTGTTATTATAATATTCCCAGTGAGAGGTGATGAGAGTCTGAGCATCGGTGGTGCCTGGGGGACTGAAGAAAAAGATGACAGAAATGATGTGGAAGTGGCAATTGAATGTAGAATGGTGGATTCTGAGTTTCCTGACAGATTATAAATTCAAGTGATGTGAAGGATAAGGGTTTCTTCATCAGAAAAAAGGAAGTTGAGAAGAGTAGATGGTTCTCCAGTGCCTATGCCTCTTGATTTCCAAAGCTGCATACTTACATTGCACAATGATCAAATTGCAGTGTAAAGTCATTAAAGGGGATCTCTGGCTTGCCCTAGTAGCTAAAACCTTAAACAAGGTACAATGCTCCCCTTGGACTGCTATCTTTCAGTGTGTAAAAGGAGAGGGTGAATATCAGTACCTATTTTGTCTACTTCATCAAATTCTTATAAAATTTAGATGAATTCTAGGGGAAATTAAGTATCAAATGGAAGGACTTTGGAATCATTTGCCACAAGGTCCAAAACCTGGGATCTATAGAGCAAGCACCCTAGGGAGTATCCCAGGAGCAGTATTTCATTGGAAACTTTGCTTTCTCTTTATTCTCCTCCTTTCACTTTCCTTTCCATACTTGCCCTTTTCCTCTCTTTTTCTGAAGCAAGAAGCCTGCAGATCAACCTATCTGAGCTCCCCCTCATCCTCTACATCTCTCTCTTGTTCCTTATTTCTGTCTTCATTGACAAAGCCCACTTTCACTACAAAAAAGGGTCAGTCCTTCTTTCCTCTTCATTTGTCATTGATCCATGTGGGACTTTCCCCATCCCAGGTAAGCACAATAAATTACACATCCCTGGAAGTGAGAATGGCAATAGGTATTTATTCTCAGGAGGAACTAAGAACAGAAGATGAGGTTGCACCATAGAAAAAGACAATAGTAATGCAGTTTTTACTCACCTGGGTTCACACCTTTCTCATGAGGAGCTGCTATGAGTGTCTCTCCCTTAAGAATCCAGACCTGCTGTTGCACATCATGAATTTCCCCAATAGGAACTTTTTCTTTGTCAATATTTTGTGGGGTTTGTCTATTCCTTGGAAAGAGTATCCCAACTCCTGCCCCAATATCACTTGTGTTACGGAGAGCTGAAATAGAAGGTGAGCACACTGAGGAGTCTTGCTCTGATTGGTGGGTTTCCCCAGGGCTCCCAAGACAGGATGGTGTGATTATCTCAGTCCTCTATCAGAACAAAGTCCAGGGGAGAAGTGAGAGAGCAGGGTTTCAGCTTGGTCCCTATTTTCCTGGGTCTTTCCCTACAAATTCTCTAGGCAAAGCTTCCTTGGAAACTCTATACTACAGTCCCCTTATAGGGATAAGCAACAGAGGCCAGGGAGGGAAGATTTCTGCTCCAAGGATTAATCAGAAAGTGATGTCACCACCCAAACTTGCTGTGGAAGCCTTAGCAGGACTTAGTCTCTAGTCCCTTAACATTAAACAGAACAAACAAATCTTTCTTCCACATGACAGCTCTTAAATTATTTACAGAGAGCTAGCATGTCTCTGACCCTCCCCCAGTCTTCTCTTCTCCAGGCTAAACACCTTCCATAGGATGGAGACTCAATATTCTTTATGTTTGTTATTCTACTCTAAAGATTTTCCAGCTAATTAATGAACTACCTACACTCCTTCGGGATCTATTATGAATTCTTGGGTTGCTCCAGTTATCTATTTTGAAGAGAATCCCATCAAACCCCAGAGCTGATTAATAATCCATTATTGCAGAGGAAAAGTTCAAGAGATTTCCGATGAGTTTTCCCTACCTGAAGGCTTGCCATTCATCTCTGTGGTGAAGTGGATCCCTGTGGTACCTGTAGAGGTAAGAAAGTCAGTGGTCTAAAGAACTAAACTCAAGGGAGCACTCAAAGACATTCCCAAGCAACCCCATCCCTTCTTATCCTTATCCTGCATACCTTATCCTGGAAAACCCTAGAACCCAGTTTAGTTCCACAAAGGTTCTGCCTTCTGGCAGTATCGCTTAGAACAATTGGTGGGCAACTCTTCAAAAGTGAAAAGCTAGAGAGCACAGTGAATCGAGAACCGAGCCAGGATCTGAGAGGACCTGGGTTCAGACATGAAACTCCGACACTTCCTAGCTGTGGAGAGTCACTTAATCCCAACTGCCTAGCCCTTACCACTTTTCTGTTTTAGAATCATGACTTAATATTGATTCTAAGACAGAAGGCATGGGTTTAAAAAAAAGAAATGAAAAGTAAAGAAAAGAAATGTCATCATAGATCTCTCCAATATTGTGGTGTTTCCTGAAAAATACATTCTGTACGTCTGTGCCTATAGAGCTCAAAGCTGAGATAATGTCCCCCTCATTAATTCAACTCTCCCCATCTCAAGTTCCAGAAAAAAAAAACCCTCCAAAGTCCCCAGGAATCTTGGCTTATGTCTATGTTGCATGCACCTCCTTTTCCATCAAAATGGCACTCATGAATGGAAAACCTAGGTTGTATTCGAACTCTGTACATAAGTAGTCCAAACTCCACACCTATGACTGGAGTCAGAAGGAAGCAATGAAAGTAAGATCCAAAATCAGATATTTCCATTCACAGGTGGAATCTGAGAGAAGGTACCTGAACTAACCACCAACTCTTATGTTCTTGAGAGCTTGAGCTGTGCCTCCTTCAGTCCCCAGAGGCCCAGACAGATTCTTGTTACTCCCCAGCCTTATATACATGCAAGCCAAGAGGATGACACTGTCATTGCAGCTCTATACAACAATATCAAAGGGAGAGTTATTTCCTGGTATCATGGAATCCTGCAGAACAAGAATTCTTTGTAGAGAATTCTTGTTGGGGTAGTGGCTGGACTAGGTGGCCTTTGAGATTCCTTCCAACTCTCAGCATGTATTCTGTGATTCTTTGGGACCTGGGCTTCCAGGGGGAATAATAAGGAAAAGGAAGCAATTCAATTCCTAAAAGAAATCATTGTATTATTGTTGGTGTTTTTCTCATTTTTACCAGGACTGGCCTGGGTTTGGGTTGACTAGAGATAGAAATTCATCCATAAAAAAGATAAAAAACCTAAAATTGAATGCTGTAAAATTATAATGACCAAACTTATACCCCAAAAAGAAATTAAAAATATTCTTCCTTCCCTTTTTGGCAAGGGCGAAGGAATAAGGGTATATATATAACATGGCATCTGTATTCCCTGGACATCCAGAAATTCTCTTTGCTTAAGTTTCTTTTTCTTTTCTTTCTTACCAAAATTGTTTCTGCTTAACTCTCCCTAACTTTATTCTTGAGAACTGGTCATCATTCTTGGCCAACCTCTTGTTTTTTCTCTTTGCCATTCAAAAGAACTGGCTTCAAACTAGTTGTTCTTGCAAACAATTTGGAGAAATATGAACTAGGCATACACTTACATGGATTGAATAGCTAGACCTTATTAGTAGTTTTTAATGGCACCATCTCAACTTGGAGAGAGGTATATAAAGACCAATAATTTGTTTAACATTCTAGTATTTAATATTTTAATCCTTGAATAAAAGTATAGATTACTCGTTTATCAGATTGAAAAATGACCAAAAAAGGGGGAGGGATGGATAGTTGAATTAATATATTAGATGATGGAGTCAACATCTAAAAAAAGATCTCAACAAGCTACCAAATCTAATGAAGATAATACTAATAGGGATTAAATGTCCAGAAAGACAAGATGGAGAAAAACCGGCTTGATAAGCATTTACCTGAAAAAGGTGGTTCTAATAGATGTTTTACTGGACTTTGAAATTAATGAATCAAGATTATGATATGGCTGTCAAAAAGCCAATGGAGGGGAAGCTAAGTGGAGCGGTGGATAGAGAGTCCGTCTTAGAGTCAGGAGGAAATTGGTTCAAATCTGGCCTCAGACATGCCCTAGCTATGTGACCCTGAGACAGTCACTTAACCCTCTTTGCCCTGCCCTTGCTCTTCTGTCCCAGAGTTATTTCTAGAACAGAAAGCAAAGAGTTAAAAACAACCAAAACAACGAATGTGATGTTACAAAAAGGCATGGTCCACAGGAGTAGGGAACTGATTATTTGGTTGTGCCCAGACCACATCTAGAACACAGGTATACCTAGAGTATGGGGGTATAATTCTGTTGATGTCCATCTGTATAATCCAACTTCTTTGTTTATAACTTAACAACTAGGGTGTGTCTTTTGAAAACTCTGGATTAATGAATTCTACATTATCTGCATATGAATAATGTTTACTCAGAGCAGGCTTACTTAAGTTGAAGACTTAAACCAAGGCACTGGGATTCCAGTTTAGTCAAGCCTTTATTTGTAATGGTTCTATTCAATATGTGAAGATTAAATTTTACTCTCCCCTGATTGTGAAAATGAAATTAATTAGCCCTGATTGTGAAGATTAAATTGTAACCTCTGCCCATTTTTAGATTTAGTCACCAAAAGTGTAAACAACTTACTTAAAGTTGAGTGGAGAGATCTGCCCATTTTTAGATTTAATCACCAAAGGTGTAAACACCCCCATTCACACTTGAGTGGGTGAGGTCTGTGACCCACATGTGCAATAGTGAGTAATGAATCAGAATCGACTGACTGCCTCCTGGCCAGTCAAGCAAGGCTTTAGACTATGATTTGTCCACGTAAAAAAGTGGAGGAAGGCACAGGAAGTGATGCAAAAGACAGTTTCTTTAAAAGGGAGTTACAACTTCCTGAGTGAGTTTTTTCCTTGGAGTTCTGAGTTCAAGTTCAGACTGGAGAAGAATCTGCTGACTAGACCCGAGACCCTGTTCCTAGTGAGACTGTTCTTAAATTTCTTCCTTTGGACCGACATGTGGTGAATGAAAGCTGACTCTTAACTGCTGGGTTTTTTTTTTTTTCTGAAGAGAATAACCTCAGGAGAGACCTATCCTCTTGAGAGAGGCTCCCTATATACTCAGCTCCTCAACTACAAGGGCCAAGGCCTCTCCTCTAAGGACTAAACTCTCCCTGCCCAGGTTGAGCCAGGGACTGGGAGTAATTACTTAGTGCTTAAGCTAGATATCTTACCCTTACCTCTCTCTGATTTTCTTACTCCACTCTTTCTATATTTTGTAAATAAATTGTCAATTAATCTCTGGAATAAATTAAATTCCTGGATATCCTATTTTAAATATATCCAGTTCAACCTTTTTATATAAATAAACCCTTCCCCCCCCCCCCTACAAACACCAGGTCCAATTGCCTCCTCCAACTATACAAGGTTAAATATTGTTATACTCTTCAGGAGGAGAAATCAGCCAAGGGTAGTAAACAAGATAAATAAAGGTCCAACAAGCAAAAAGATTAATTGAGGCATATAAATCATGGAGGTACACAATGGAATCACTGAGGATCAGTAGATATGAGGGGGACATTATGGAATCTTTGGAAGAATGGATAAAATATTAACAGATAAATGAATAAAGGAAGTTTATACATTGTTCTACTTGGATGCAACAGAGTTTCCCATGGGAAATCATCTTCCCATAATTCCTTAGAAGGACAAAAGCTAAACCATCCATATCACTTTGCAATAATGAAATACTTCAGAAGCATAACCATACAATAGTAAGCCTAGGATACATGATTCATATAACTTTGTAATGCTAAAAAAATTAGATGTATAACTGTTACTGACTCATGTTTTTTTAAGTACATACACGGAACCTTTTACATCACATTGTCTTGAAAAGTGGTTTCCAAATCTGAAGGTCAAGAGAATTCCTTTTTGTCATGGAAACTAAGGAGAACTATAACAGTGTCTGAAGTGATATTTTAAGAACTGAGAAAGTCAGCAACCCAAACGAACAAATATCACACCATTATTTTTTCTCATTATATTCCAGAACCTGGGAACCATCGACTACAGACAAAGATTTATGTTGCCAATAACCAGCCTTGATCAATTGAATAGTGAGTGAATAGTGAATGAATAGCTTCCTTAGCTCAGACCTAAATTTAGATGTAGCCACTCATTGTAGATATATTTTCCAAGATGTTTAGCTAAGAAGAGGAGGAGAGATAAAGGATAATAACTGATGAGCATGACAGGGTCTACTGAGGACTTTTTAAAAGGAAAATTGAGATGGGGCAGCTGGGTAGCTCAGTGGATTGAGAGCCAGGCCAAGAGACAGGAGGTCCTAGGTTCAAATGTGACCTCAGACACTTCCCAGCTGTGCGACCCTGGGCAAGTCACTTGACCCCCATTGCCTGGCCCTTACCACTCTTCTGCCTTGGAGCCAATACACAGTATTGACTCCAAGACAGAAGGTAAGGGTTTTTTTTAAAAAAAGAAAGGAAAATTGAGAGGATTTTGTAGGCATCAAAGAACAAAGAGGTAACTAGTATAGGAGTAAAGATGAATAAATATTCCTAATATTTAAAGATATAGGATTTTTAATAATAAGTCACAAGAGAAGAAAAAAGAAAAAGGGTTCTTTCAGTCAAGTGAGCAGAGCAAAGAGAGACAGAGACTCACCCCTGCAGCACTTTACCAAAAGCACAAGCTCCCCCCAAAAGAGTCCTGCAGTGTGGGTATCAGCCAAATTTATCTCCAAAGCATCCTTACGTAAAATGAGGACATAACTTAAAAGGATGCTGGGAATATAGCTCAGGTGTGGCAAATTTTTCATCTGCACACTAAGGAGACATGGAAATTATAGAGACATTGATTATGGTAGTGGGGGCAACCTTTTGGAGAAGATGAGAAAGGATGGGATAAAATTTACTGGATTGAACTTGGCAAGAAGGAGCAATATATCATCTAAGAATACAGGGAAGAAGGAAACATAGGAGATGTGAAAGACTCACAGATGGAGCAGGGTAGATAGAGGATTGAACTTAATATCAATAAGATCTGAATTTGAATTTTGCCTGAGACAACTTACTAGCTATGAGAGTGGGCAAAGCATTCGGTCACTGTCAGCTTCAATTTCCTATTCTTTTTTTTTTTTATACAAATGCACTTTATTTTTTTTTCCTATCTTCTTTTTTTTTAATATATTTTATTTGATCATTTCCAAGCATTATTCGTTAAAGACATAGATCATTTTCTTTTCCTCCCCCCACCCCCCATAGCCGACGTGTAAATCCACTGGGCATTAGATGTTTTCTTGATTTGAACCCATTGCTTTGTTGATAATATTTGCATTAGAGTGTTCTTTTAGAGTCTCTCCTCTGTCATGTCCCCTCAACCGCTGTTCAATTTCCTATTCTATGAAAAGAAGAGATTAGGTTGGGTAGACTATAAGGTCTCTTCAATCTCTGATTCTCTAAAATCCATATGAAAAGGACACAGCTAAGGAATACACATGACCAGGAGTCCACATCAGAATCCTGTGCATCCAGGGAATAGTTATTGGGGTCATACATGTCAGGAACCAATGTGGTCAGAACACTTTGTGGAGGACATACATGCCAAGAACTTACAGGGACAGAGAACATGAATAGAGACACTTATGGAAAAGGTTCATGTTTCAAAGTCATACTGCTATAATTCCAAAATCACACTTCCAATACTGTGGAGCTTGTAGTGTAATACTGCCTCTTTCTGTTGTTCTCTTTGGATCATCATCTTTTATCTAATAGACATCTTATCCTTGATCTCTTTGCATTGATGTTCCAAATTATTCTCTGTTATTATCTGCTAAATTTTGGCTCTTTAGGACCATCTACTACTCACTGTTCCTATCTACTAAAATGACATGACTAAGAAGCCCCTCCCTAACAAGATCAAGCTGAAACCTAACAAGCATCTGAGGATATGTGTGTATGAATGCATATGTGCATGTATGTGTGTTTATATATATACATATATGTGTCTCTTTAGTCATGTATCTCCTGAATTATATATTATAAAAAGCAGGTACAATACAGGAAGAAAAAGGATAGTTTTTAAGATAACTAGAAATTCACAGTAAACAAAATTCAAGAGAAGAGCCAGTAGGAAAATTAATTATCTCAAAAATCTATGTACAAATCCCCAAAGTTTAGGTGATGAGAAGAACTGGGCTTTGCCTTTCTTTGCATTCCTCATGCTTAGTACAATGTCTGGCACAAATTAAACCTCACTAAATGTTTCTTAACTCACTGACTGACTGACTGACTGACTAGGTACTATATCATTCTTCTTGGCCAGGCTCATGATCTGTTTGTCAAATTCCTTCTCTTTCTGGACAGGTGATCAAAAGTAAGAAATCAAACTATTTCATTCACTTCAATCCAGTGATTGTTAATGTCTATGTACAGGATCTTGGTAGGAATACAAAGACATAATTGAATGCTTGTTAACTGACAGCAACTGAGTAGAGTCTCCATCACATGAAAGTGAATTAAACTTGATAGATATAATTGAGACTTGGTGGCAAAAAACCCCATGACCATTCCATGTGGCTATATGAGTATACATTTTTAAGAGGAAATGGTAGTAGTAGTCTCTCGGTAACCAAGGATGACAATTGTCTTTGTGTGTTTTCATCTATGGTGTATAGATGAGTGTGCACAAAGACACTTGTGCGTGAAGGAGATTTAAGTGGAAGAGTCGATGCACAGAGACAGTCCCACTCTCTCAGCATTGGAAGCCTGGGTCCAGTGGCACAAAAAGTCGTTACACCTGGAGACTTCCTCAGCTGCATTGGATGGCCGTGTTGTCTTTTGTGCTCCAACATGCCCTAAGCACACCACAGTGCTTTGCTGCGTCGCCATCTCAGCCGTTGAACCTTCTTATTGGTTTCTTCCATCTGTTCGGCCGAAACAGTCTTCACATGCTGGGTGAGCAAAGCCCTAGTTCACCAGGGGTCGATGACCCGATGGCTACCCTCACAAGGTTTAGCCAGCCTGTCGGCTTATTGAAGCTGTTGCCTGGGGAGAGGAAATGGGGTATAGTAAAAGGGGTATAGTGTATTAAGAAGACATACTCATATGCACAAGGAAATCCAAGAGCCAGAGGGAAGAAGCATGCATATTTGGTTAAAGAGATAAACAAGGAGTGATTTTTGTCTCTGAAGTGTGGTACAGATCACATGGACAGAAAGCAAAATAGTTTGAGAGACCAATCACAAGCCTGGAAAGGAGGGATAAATAAACATTTATTAAGGATTTTCTATGTACCAGACACTGTGCTGAATGCTAGAGATTCAAAGAAAGGTAAAGATACAGTCATGGCTATCAAGGTGAGCACAGTTTAATGGGGGCATCGACATGTAAAGAATTTTGTACATACATGAAAAATGCAATATAAATGGGAAGGAGAGAAGGTCCTAAAAGTGTGTGAGGCTAGGAAAGACCTGATGAGCTAAATCTTGAAGGAAGCCAGGGAGGCTAGATCCAGAAAGAAAGAGGCAGAAGATTCCGGTGATGGGAGACAGTGCAAAGACTGAGTTGGGAAATGGAGTTTCCTGTGTGAAGAACAGCAAATAAGCCAGGAGAGAATGGGAACAAAGGGTAAGAAGACTGGAATTGCAGGAAGGGTCATAAAGGATTCTGAAGAACAGAGAATTTTGTATTAAGATCTCGGAGTTAATAGGAAGCCACTGGAGTTTGTTGTTAGTGTTGTTGTTTTTGAATAGAGTGATGGCACTATGGGACCATGGGACCTGCACTTCCGGAAAATGACTCTGTCAGCTGAAAGGAGAATGGACTGAAGTGAGGAGAGGCTTGAAGGAAGACTAATTAGCAGGCTACTAAAACAGGCTGGCCAAGAGATGACTAGGACCTATCATAGTGTGGCGAGTGCAGAGGAGGTATATGAGAGATGCTGTGAAAGCAAAAATGGCAAACTTTGACAACAGATTAGATGTGAGGAGGAAGTGTAAGTGTGAAGTCACAGATGACATCTAGGTTGTGAGCCTGGGTGACTGGGAGGATGGTTGGTGCTCACTACAATACAGGAAAATTGAGAAGAAGGTGGTTTGGAGTAAAAGAAAGAGTTCCTTTTGGGACATGTTGAGTTTCAGATGCCGAGGGAACATCCAATTCTAGATATGTAAAATGTGGGAAAGCTAGGGAGCACAATGAATGGAGCATCAGGCTTGGAGCTGGGAGAACTTGGGTTCGAATCTGACCTCAGACACTTCCTAGCTGTATGACTCTGGGCAAATCACTTAAGTAACCCACATTGCTCTTCTGTCTTAGAATTGATACTAAGACAGAAGGTAAAGGTTTTAAAAAGAGATTTAAAAGATAATTGATGCCACTGGATTAGTGCTCAGGAGAGACATTAGGGAGATAGAGACACACACGCATATATATATATATATATGTATATATATAAATGTGTAGGCATTCATACATATACACATTCATATATCTGTGAGTGTATATGTATACAAATATATTTGTTTGTACTTACATATCTGGGAATCATCTGGGTAGAGATGATGACAAAACCCAGTGGGAACTGATGAGATCAACAATAGAAATGATATAAAGACAAAAGAGAAAGGATCCAAGAGAGAGCATTGAAGGACACCCAAAGTGTGATCTGGATGAAGATACAGCAAAAGAGACTGAGAAGGCTTGATTCAAACAAGTAGAGAACCAGGAAAGAGCAATGTCATGCTAAGCTAGAGAGAAGTCAGTATCCAGGAGGAGATGGTGGCAATATAAAACAGTATAAAGGCAGCAGAAATATCATGATAGTTGAAGATTTAAAAAATACCGTTGGGGATGGAGGATAGAAATAAGGTAGCAAAATTAAGGGACAAAAAAAAACATTTTAAATGGTCATTTAAGCATCTTTTCTTCCCCTTTCAATGCAGAAAAAAAAAGAACAATGAGAAGGCCAGACTGAATCATAGTCAAGCAGGACAGCTTTGAAAGTTATAAGTTGGGCCCAGAGATAAGAAGTCCTGGGTTCAAATCTAGCCTCAAACATTTCCTAGCTGTGTGACCCAGAGCAAGTCACATAATCCCTATTGCTTAGCCTTTACCACTCTTCTGCCTGGAAACTAATATGCAGTATTAATTCTAAAATGGAAGGTAAGGGTTTAAAAGAAGTTGCAGGTTGAAGTTATACATTTAAAAAGAAAAATCAACTGTTCCTAATGCAAAAATATAGTTTTGTTCTTTTTTTTCTGTCCTACCATGCCTGGGTAAATGTCTATTTCATTTATTGTTTAAGTTCAGAATAAAATATAAATTTTAAAAAAGAATAAAATTCTTCTTTTTTAAAAACAGATTTTATTGATATTTTTGTTTTTATAGTGCCTAGATTTTTTTTAAAAATGCATTTATTTATTTAATTAATTTAGACTATTTTTCCATGGTTACATGATTCATATTCTTTCCTTCCCATTCCCCCTTTCCCCTCCCATAGCCAATGTGCAATTTAACTAGGTTTTACATGTATCATCGATCAAGACCTATTTCCATATTATTATTTGCAATAGAGTGATCATTTAGAGTCTATATCCACAATCATATCCCCATCAAACTATGTGATCAAGGAAATGTTTTTCTTCTGTGTTTCTACTCCCACAGTTCTTTCTCTGGATGTGGATAGTGTTCTTTCTCATAAGTCCCTCAGAAATGTCCTTGATCATTGCATTGCTGCTAGTAGAGAAGTCCATTACAGTTGATTGTACCACAGTGTATCAGTCTCTGTGTACAACATTCTCCTGGTTCTGCTCCTTTCACTCTGCATCAATTCCTGTAGGTCATTCCAGTTCACATGGTATTCCTCCAGTTTATTATTCCTTTGAGCATAATAGAATTCCATCACCAACAGATACCACAGTTTGCTCAGCCATTCCCCAATCAAAGGGCATCCCCTCATTTTCCAATTTTTGCCATCACAAAGAGCACAGCTATGAATATTCTTGTACAAATATTTTCCCCTATTATCTCTAAAATAGAACAAAATTATGAAGACACAAAGAGAAACAATTCTACCAAGGAGGAAAAATTAGATTTGTCTGAATAGACTGCCAAACAATTTAGATATAAGAAAAAAATTATACAGAAGATGGATTCAAGGGCAGGAACTAAAGGGTGAATATGTATCACAGTACTACAAAAATGATGTCAGGAATGCTAAGACACAGATTAACTGAGCAAATATAGAAAAAAGGATCTTTTAGCTGTATTAGAAGAAAAGTGGGACCAAAGAAAGGTCAGACTCTTTTCTTGGAGTAGATAGAATGATGATAACTGACAACTAAGAGAAGGCAGAGCTGTTCTATCTCTATTTTGTTTCTGTTTTCTCAGGAAACAGGATGTGTTTTCACTGGAATCACCAGAACAAAAATGAAAAACAAGGAATCATTACTTATAACAAATAAAGAGACAGCAATAAAACATCAAACCATCCTTTATAAATTCTTGTAAGTTGATCCAAATGCCCTGTATCTTCACATTCTAAAAGACTGGTGCATATGGCTGATTGATGAGTCATTGGCAGTGATATCTGAAGGATTATGGAAAATAGGAGTGGTGCCACTAGCTATCCTCAGTAGATAAATAGTTAAAGAATATGAGGTAGCTTATAAAGAGGAAAAAATACAGGCTATTGACAATCATAATAAAATATTCTTAAATTATTAATAACTAAAGGAATGTAAATTAAAACAACTCTGAGGTTCCATCTCATACCCATCAGGCTGAAAAATATGGCAAAAGAGGAAAATATCAAATGTTGGAGGAACTATGGGAAAGCAGATTCACTGGCACATTGTTGGTGGAATTGTAAATTGTTCCAGCCATTCTAAAAAGAAGCCTGGAATTATGCTGAACTAAGTAAATGATCTTTCAACTCTAAAAGCTCATTGCACAACCAGGAATTGGATGATTGTATAGAAAGGTATTAGAAAAAACACCCCTCTTCCCTCTTGGAATTAGGATTCAGGAGAATTTGGTTATGTCATAATGTATAACTCAGGATGAATCATTTCCCCTTTCTGGACCTGAATTTCCTCACTTGTAAAATGAGGGAGTTGAAAAGCAAAATATAAACTTGAACAATATGTGACCAAGTCTATCCCTGAAGAAGAAATGAGAAAGGCACCTCCCCCCATTCTTTGCAGAGGTGGGTGACTGACAGGAATGGAAATTGTAAATGCAGTCATATTCAATGGGTGTTGATTGCTTTTCTTGAACTTTTTTCTTCTCTTTCTTTTTTATTCATTATGTTAGATGGCTCAGCAGATCAGGTAATGGGAGAGATGTATTCAGAAATGAAGGTGATATTAAAACAAAAACATATCAATGAAATAGTTTTAAAGATGGGATTGAACTGGATGCTCCCCAAATTGCCTTTCTGTTCAAAGATCAAACCAATAAATATTTGACCAAATTTTTTTAGGGATTTATGAGTTCCTTTATGGACTTTAAAGTGTTCTGCAGATCTTAAAATGTTATATGAATGCTCCCTATTATGATCAGTGCAACTATCCCTCCCACCAGTGAGGATGATGATTCTTCTGTCTTACTAGACAGTCTTCTTGGGTTGCTGTGGCTGAAAAAATACACCACTTGATGAAAACTTGCTTCTTAGGAACTCTGAAAAGTATACCAGACTCATGGTGGGACAACAGATATAGCATCTATCACTGAATGTATTCACTCAGCTTGTCAGGACCTGCCAGAATTGACTCTTCTCTAGCATGGCCTTTAAGAGTTCAACATCGCCTTAATACCAAGAAGAGATTTCATACCAAGAAGTATGACTTTAGTAGAAGAAGCAGTTAGGACTGGACACATGGTTTCATTTGTCAGAGGTGAGATTTAAACTCATCTTCCTGGAATACCCCAGTTTGAAAGGTCAATTATGTGGGACTCTCCTTGTTTGTAGAGTCCAGCTTGACAAATTATTTGTGGTTCATGAAATGGGATAAGAAGAATGATGTTGGGATCAGGAGGATCACAGACAGACTTACAGAAGATTCAAAGCCTCTTGCTGATCAGTGACAAAGTTTATTGATTTCAGGAAGGTGCTCATAGAGAGAGTGAAATAGGCTAAGGGATGAAGTAAGCCTTTTGCAGAGAAAATGGTTAGTAATGATTTACAAGGTGGAGATAATAGATTTAGATTACTCCAGTGGCTCTAAACAGAGTTTTCTATACGTGATGATTCAAGATGTCAACATGTTATCATCTAACCAAGTTTCTCACAGAATTCTTGCATCAGTAATTTCTTAGAAGAACATAGAGCATTTGGGGAGAGGAGAGGCTGAGTTCTCATGCTGAGGAGGCAAGCTATGTGTCTGGCTGTTGCTAGCTATGGCTTCCCAGAGACCTTGCAAATTGGGTTCACACTCATTACTGGGGACTACACTCATTGGTAAAAATCAATGCTCTACACTTGCATAAAAATAGAATTTTAAGGAACAGGAGAGAAAGAAGATTCAATCTGTGGATTCTTCTGGCTTCCAACATCAAGGGAGAAGATATGTGAAATTCCTCTTTAGGACCCTGAAGGGAGAAAAAGGCTCTAGGAAGAAGCCAACATTAGAGGAGCTGGAAGTATTTACAATATCCCATATTTGCTATTCTAGTGACTTCAGGGATTTCCCCCTCTATATGAGATCTGAGATTCACTCTTGACTAAATTGAGTTACCTCACTCACAATGGAAGAACTGCTTTGCACTGAACTATCTTGTTTATACTCTCCAATGTATGCTTTCTTTGATATCCATTTTGCTATTAGCTTGGATAATTGGGATTATTTTCAACATGAAGGTCAACTTCCCCCTTAAAATAATATTGATTAAATGACACATGTACAACCCAGTAGTCGGCTAAGGGAGGGAGATAGGGAAAGGGGAGGGGAAGAACATGAATCTTGTAACCATGGAAAAATATTCTAAATTAATTAATTAAATAAAATTTTCCAAATTTGAAAACAAATATTGATCAGGAGTTTAGCTTAAACCTAAAAATCGCATTCCCTAGACTAATATGCATGATTCTATCCCAGGACCCAATCTCTCTAAGGAGAATAGAATGGTCAAACCTATAGCTCAAATCTCTTTCTACCCCTACTCGCAAGAACAAAAGTTTTCCTTGGAGAAGGGGGTGATGGAGGGATGCTAGATATCCTTATTCTTGTCTTCCTATGAGCAACATTGAGACAAGCAAACTATGCTGGTTCAAAGACTGACTTTCTATCCACTATTCTAACCTATCTCTCAATTTAGCACTGAAAAAGGATTTCCTCAGGAAAATACTGTGTAAGTCTTGATGTGCTAAAGAAATACAGCTTACTTCTATTTAATTATTCCAGGTAATACAGCTATTACAAAGTTTTCTGGCTTTTCTGGAAGCCTGATGTATAAAGTAGAATGTGGGTCAATACTTTGTGTTTGTTCTTCTCATTTTAATGGGCCTTCTGGACAGCTAAGTGGATTCAGAGTCAGGTACTGAGGTGGGAGGTCTTGGGTTCAAATATGGCCTTAGACTATTTCTCCTTGTATAATCCTAGGCAAATCACTTAACATTCATTGCCTAGCCCTTACCACTCTTCTCCCTTGCAACCAATATATGGTATTGATTCTAAGATCAAAGACAAAGGCTTATTATTTTTAAGAATGGAAGGAAGAAAGGGAGAGAGAGGAAGGAAGGAAGGAAGGAAGGAAGGAAGGAAGGAAGGAAGGAAGGAAGGAAGGAAGGAAGGAAGGGAGGGAGGGAGGGAGAAAGGGAGGAAGGAAGGGATGGAGGAATGGAGGAAGGAAGGAAGGGAGAAAGGGAGGAAGAAAGGGAGGGAGGAAGGATGGATGGATGGATGGAAAGAAGGAAGAGAAAAAATAAAGAAGGAAAAAATAAAGAAAGAAGGAATTAAAGAAAAGAAGGAGGGAAGGAAGAAATAAAGGAAGGAAGGAAGGAAGGAAGGAAGAAAGAAAGAAAGAAAGAAAGAAAGAAAGAAAGAAAGAAAGAAAGAAAGAAAGAAAGAAAGAAAGAAAGAAAGAAAGAAAGAAAGAAAGAAAGAAAGAAAGAAAGAAAGAAAGAAAGAAAGAGAGAGAAAGAGAGAAAGAAAGAAAGAGAGAAAGAGAGAAAGAAAGAAAGAAAGAGAGAAAGAGAGAAAGAAAGAAAGAGAGAGAGAAAGAAAGAGAGAAAGAAAGAAATAAAGAAAGAGAGAAAGAGAGAAAGAAAGAGAGAAAGAGAGAAAGAGAGAGAGAAAGAGAGAAAGAGAGAGAGAAAGAGAGAAAGAGAGAAGAGAGAGAAAGAGAGAGAGAAAGAGAGAAAGAGAGAAAGAGAGAAAGAAAGAAAGAAAGAAAGAAAGAAAGAAAGAAAGAAAGAAAGAAAGAAAGAAAGAAAGAAAGAAAGAAAGAAAGAAAGAAAGAAAGAAAGAAAGAAAGAAAGAAAGAAAGAAAGAAAGAAAGAAAGAAAGAAAGAAAGAAAGAAAGAAAGAAAGAAAGAAAGAAAGAAAGAAAGAAAGAAAGAAAATTCAGAAAGTACACAGCAATCTCTATCAAGGCTGATATGGAATTAACACATTTCTCTAGACTTGCCTCCATACAGTAATTTGGAAAATATATGCTCTTGCCAGCACTTCGACTTTGAAGTCATTATAGGGTTTCTAACCTTGATGCCAATGGTCTCCCTCCTAACCCTCTCCAACAAATATGGCAATCTCTGCTGGCAATCTCTCTCTAACCCTGCTTCCCCAAATCTTTATTCCTTACTTATCTTCCCATGTCCAGCCACCAAGAGAGCAGACCAAGCATTGTCCTTGTAGTCTGAGGGTCCAGGTGCATCTATTACCTTTGATGCTTACTATTTTTGTGACCTTAAGCAATTCACTTAGTCTCCTGTGCCTCAGTTTCCTCATCTATAAAATTGGAGGTAGAGGGAGTTGGATTAGATGACTCTATGGTCCTTTCTAGCTTTATTAGAACCCACGTGGGTTCTAATTTCATTTATGAATGAAAGAGTTGCACTGGGAAGTGCTTCCTAATCTTCTCTAAATTTCCCAGACATCTTTTCGAAGAACACCCTTTTTTTTCTGAAATGTTCTAAGTCTTCCATAGTTGCTTTAGGGATTGTGTTACTCTTCAGTTGCATCCAACTCTTTGCTGGACCTTTTGGAGGTTTCTTGGAAATGATACTGGAGTGGTTTGCCATTTCCTCCTCAAGTTCATTTTACAGATAAGGAAACCAAGGCAAATAGGGTGAAGTGTCTTGCCCAGAGTCACACAACTAGTAAGTGTCAGGTCAAATTTGAACTCAGGAAGATGAGTCTTTCTGACTCCAGTCCTGGTGGTATATCCACAGTGCCACTTCACTGCTCTGGATGAGGGATATAAGTTTACAGAACACAACATAATTCCACAGACCCACAGACCTGTTTGCCCTCTAGTAACTTTAAGGAGATACATTCTTCCCCCAATGAAAAAATAATCCCTGCTAATTATTTTTTATATCCCATCTGAGGGTATTGTTACAGACAAAAGAGTGGTTGCCATAAACTGTGACCATGAAAATATGGGTTTCAAGACTGTGAATTGCCAAACTGTAAAGATAATTTTTAGTGTTTTGATTTAAATAAAAAGTAAGTGGTCGCCATGGGAAAAATTCCCAAATATGAAATACCCAAGTCAGCTGGGTTTTATGGAGATTTTAATTAATATGAATGAAGGAATTAAAGAAAGGGAGAGAGAGAGAGAGAGGCAGAGGAAATAGTAAGAAAGGGCCTAGGCCATTGGCCTAGGCCTGAGCTTTAAGAGAGACTAGTCAGTCCTTAATCACTCACCACAAGATTTTGTCCCAGGCAAAACTCTAGTGTAGAGAGAGACCCTCCAGTTCAGCTCCTGAGCTCAACTAAGCTCAGTCACCGAGAGAGACCCAGCTATTCCAACTAATCTCAGCTCCAACTCAGCTACGAAAGCTGAACTAACTGGAACTACCTTGAACTGGTTCAGACAGCTTCTTTTAAAGAGAAATTTATCTTGTGTCATCTCCCCTAAACTTTCACATCTACCAATCACAGTAGATGTTTGCCAAAGGACTGACCATTCTTAATTCACACCTTGTTATCACCTTCTCTGGGTAGACTAAAACTTCTGAGTATTTCACATCTCTTTGCTAAGCTTGCCCTTTTAGTGATTAATTTAACCTTCATAGGTACTTAGCACCCTTTTGTATTAGATCTAAAAATAGACTTAGCTTAAGGGCTTGGCCTCTCATTGTTCAGTAAGGAGTTTACAACTTTATCTTCCCCCAAGGTATGCCTAAGTATGGGTGGAGTAATTTTAAAGTTCCCAATACATTCCTGATCAAGTACCTCCCTTGTTTAAATGGGGAATAGCTTAATCAAATCTTCTGAAATAGAGTCTGAGAAATTTTAAGATTCACAGTATCACCCAAATTACATGATTACATCACCCCATATGTGACTCTCCTCCCTATATAAAAAGAATTTTAGTAGGTTCCCACCAACCTCCACCAGGAAATGGTCCCAAATATGTCAATCTACCTCTTTAAATGAATTTATAAAGATTTTGCTATATCAAACACTGCCTAGGAAATGATTCCGGCTTTCAGGGAAGTTATATTGTAACAGGGGATACATGAGAGCATATAAATATATAGAAAATGGGTGCCAAAAATCCCAGAAGGCAATAGGAGTGGGAAGGACAAGCTTCTAGGGCTGAGGTACTCAACCTGAGGGCAACGAGCTTGTTTTTCCTTTTTATTTGATAATGATATTTCAATATATTTCATCATATTAACATATATTGAATGGATTTATATAATATTCTGTTAAAAGATTAATATATTATGTTTTCCTTTGCAATTATAATTGTATGCATTTCTAAATTCCATTGTCTTCCCTATATTATTTCCTATTTATCCTGTATATTGCTTGATTTGTATATACTTGTTTGCTTGTTGTCTCCCCCATTGGACTGTAAGCTCACTGAGGACAGAGTATGTCTTTTATCTCTGTGTCCCCATTACTTAGCAGTGTCTGGCACATGGCAAGTGCTTAATAAATGTTTATTGCTTGCTTGCTTTCAATTTATGCAGTTAAAAACATGATTGTGAGGAGTCCATAGGCTTCACCAGATCACCAGAATAGGTTGTGATACACACAAATAGGTTAAGAACCATTGAACTGAGTCGATCAGTTCTGATCTTAACCCATGAGGCAGAGACCTAGAAGGAACTGTAGGGTTAAGAGTTGATGGGAATATTAGTCTTGGAATCCAGAATAACAAACAGTATATGGATAACCACTTGTCAAGTGTGTTATAATGGGAATTCTTTAGGAATATGAATTAAAATGGCTATTGAGGTCTTTCCAACTCTCACATTACAAGGATGTGAATCCCCTTCTTTCTCAAATGGAAGGTACTAGTGTCTTGCTGAAGTTTTAAGATTTGGAAATGACCTTTATCTAAAGAGTCAACTCTCTCTCTCTTTCTCTCTCTCTCTCTCTCCCCTACCCCCTTCCTTTGTCTCTAGCTCTGTCTCTGCCTCTCTGTCTCTGTTTCTCTCTGCCTCTCTATCTCTGTCTGTCTCTCCCACTCTCATGTTCTCCTTCCCTTCCCTCCTTTGCTCTCTCTCACCTTCCCTCTCCCTTCTCCCTCCTTCTCTTCCTCTCACCTTCTGTCTCCCTCTCTCTTTCCCTCTATCTCTCTCCCTTCCTCTGTCCTTCTCTTGAATCTGAGAATTACTGAAGGCATCTACCAAAGTCCCCTCTTTGATCTTTTTCCTCTGTTCTGTCCCCTTTTTGAGGAAGTCATGCTCATCCCATTAGCCTATGGAGTTATAGTATGTGGATTTATCTTATTGGACCCATCCACTGGAAAATGTGGTCTTTCCATTCCCTATTTTTCAATAGAGTGAATTCCATAAACAAAATATAACTGAATACATTTCTATATTCATAATCAGAGGATAAAAGGAATGAAAGCAAGGATTTTTAACAACCCCTGCATGATCTGGATTCCTGCAGTTCTTGCAGCCTTTGAATAACACCCATTTGAATCACAAAGTACAATCCAAGTTTCGATAACCACGGCTCATACTCAAACTACTGCATTGTATATAGACAAGTTTAAAACAAAACAAAACAGTATGATTATTCCTCAGGTTCAAGCCTCCTAACCCCACATGGTGCGTCAAGGACTCGCCACTCCAAGAATCTAACTAGAAGTCTCCATGAACTCTAGTTCCAGATCATCTCCCCTCTGCTCTTCAGCACTTACCACCTAATGCTAGTGAATTCTGGGTGTAGAAGTACTCTTTGCTCTATCACATTTTAGGTGCTGTCTTCTCCAAGAAGCTTGATTCCACCCCATCTCTATCTCCAGTTGCTTATACCCTCCTCCCAGAAATAATTTTGTATACATTTATACATATTTTATTTAATTTTCTGCATTGCCTCCAAGTAGAATGTTCACTCTCTGAAGGTGGGGACTTTATCCCTTTTGTCTTTGTTTCCCCAATGCCCAGTTCAGTGCTTGGCACAGTGTAAATACTTATTAAGTACAAGGGATAGGTTCTCTATAAATTCTGATCATCCAGATTGCTCAGTTTCACCCAATCTACTAGAATCAGAAAGAGCTCAAACACAGTATCAGTACCTTCATTTCCCTATTGCCATCCTTTTTCCTCAAAAAATTCATAATCTGTCCCTGTTGGTCATTTATCTTTTTTTGTCATTTCCCCCAGGGCGGCCCAATGCCTCTATTCTTTGACTCTTTGTCTTGGCTCTGAAGCATTGGCTCACAAGCTGGGCTTCCTTCCTTCTTCTACCTTGCCTACAAAAGGGAAGAATGAGGGAATATTGTACTCTGGTGAATCCCAGTGCCTTAAAAATCATACAACTAGGAAGTCATACTATTACCAAGGGCAGTAGAAAAAGAGGTGTACTGGGGGAAGCTCTCCCTCATTACAGTTCCTCCTATTCCAGTCCCAGAATATTCTTCAAGTTCGTTCAAGTCATATTAGGGCTTCTTATTCATGTTAAACCTTCTCAGTGCCAGCACCATGGCATAGTAAATAGAGAGCTGGCCTTGGAGTTGGGTAAGACTCTATTTCAAATCTCATTTATGACATACCATATGGTAGTACTGCCACATTCTGGCACAGATATTATGGAAAATGACCTAAACTAGATGATATGAAAGAGCTCAGGGTAGGAAGGTTGGTGACAACACTGCCAGAAATCCAGAGAGTACTTTTTAACTTTTTAGAGCACATTCAGGGTCACGTCAGGACCTTATAACATCTCTGTGAGGTCAGCAGAGTGCATTACTGGTTTCCATTGGAATGATGAGGAAAGCAAAGCTGAGGAAGACCAGTCTTTCTAGGATCAGAGACCTAGCACTGAAAGGTTCCTGAAAGTTCAACCAGTCCAACCATATCACTTTATAGATAAGGAAATGGAGGTTGACTGTGTTGAAATGACTTGTCCAAATTTTTGTGGAAATAAATGTTAGAGGTGGGATTTGAACCCAAGTTTTCTGCCTGTCAAAGCTGTGTTTTTCCCTACCACTCTACCCTATTTGCTGAAGGTCACAAAAATTGGGGATGAAGTCCCTCCTTCCCAAATGAAATCCCTCAACTCCTCCTGTCACCCATCAGATTCCTAAAGTCCAGTTTCTAGAAGATTTAGGGTGGGGGTATGCTAAACCTTTGGTTTCACTGGCAAAGTGATAAAATAGCTTCTACCTATGTAGATCAGCAACTGCTCCACCATTTTTAATATTAGAGAACTTTCTTTTTTTGCTTTGGGTCACATCAGCAGTATGTATCAGAGGTAGAATTGAGGAAGATTCAGGCAAATAAAATTTGGAGGTTTGGAGATCTTTCCCTAGAAATCCACCAAGAACAAATTCCTTCATCCATGACTCTTGCCCTTTCCTAGGAGAGATACTTGATCTCGGACTCAAGAAGAATTTTACTGAGTCTCAAGCTGAGACACTGCAGGCAGATGCTAAAGGATGAGTTTGGGGTTAAATAAAAGATGCTACCCTCTATCTGAACCTATTGGAAGACTTGCCACTGGGTCAGGGCCCTTACATGCTAATGATAGCAGCCACACTTTTTGTTAGCTTGCAAATAAACTGTCCCTTTTTTTTTTTAGTTTTTAGACCTTCAATCATATGAGTATCAGCTCACTCATTTAGAGACAGCTATTTAGAGGTAGCTAGGTGGCACAGTGAATAGAGAGCTGGACGTGGAGTTAGAAAGATCTGAGTTCAAATATGGCTTCACACTTACTAGCTTAACCCTGTTTGCCTCATTTTCCTCATCTATAAAATGAACTAGAGAGGAAATGGCAAATCACTCCACTGCCTTTGCCAAGAAAACCCCAAATGAGGTCACAAAGAATCAGACATGACCAAACAACAACATTATATTAGTGAAATAATTATGCATGAGGAACTAAAATAACCCACACACCTACCCATCTATTCCCTTATACACATACCTTCACAGAGATGACAGATTGTAAATATTAGTTCCAGTATCCAGGTAACAAAATGCTTTGAGATGAGACCTACCCAGACATGCTTTTGTCTCAGAGCTAATGATCGCTCTGATTATACCACATAGGTAGAAATGCTGATGCAAACTGGGTGTCTCCCCAATGCCTTTGTCATCAAAATGTTTGCTATATCTTGTTATCTGCTGGTAACTATGTTAGACTTTGTGGGTCTTTGTGGATAGAGAATCGGTCATAGAGATGGGAGATCTTGGTAAAAATTTGACTCAGGCATTTCCACCAAGACCATTAAATCCTGCACCCTTTATATCCACAGACAGCCAGGTCCATGCAGTTCCAGTCCATAGCACAGTCGTAGAGATAATCGCCAGACATCCAACATAGCCTCCCTGGACAGCCAGGCCACCCTTGTGCACAGGAACAAATCTTAGCAGAAAAAGTTTGGAATAATGCCTCCCACCCATCTGAAGAACAGGTTAGAAAAATGAGTAAAAGGCAAAGAAAAACCTGATCATAGAAAGTTTATTTGGGAACAGGGAAGATCAGAACACAAACCCAGGAGAAGACAAGAATGCCAAAATGACTACATGTGAAGCTTCAAAGGAAAATGTGAAATAGTCTGGAGCTCAAAAATGATTTTAAAAATCAAATTAGAGAGCTATAGGAAAAAATGGAAAAAGAGATGAGACTGATGCAAGAGAATCATGAAGAAAAGGCACTTGGTAGAAGAAACACAGAAAGGAAAAATGTATTCAAAAACTCATCAAAGAAAACAACCCCCCAAAATACAGAGTTGGTCAAATGGAAAGGAAAGCAAATCTATTCACCAATGAAAACAACCCTTTAAGAAGCAGAATTGGGGCAATGAGGTAGCTCCTGGGATGAAATATGGCCTTAGATACTTCCTAAATGTGTGACTCTGGGCAAGTCACTTAACCCTAATTGATTCTAAGATAGAAGGTAAGGGTTTTAGAAAAAGAAAAGAAAGATAAAAAAGAAATTATTAGGTAAAACTGCCTTGATATTCTTGAACAAGAGAAGAAAATAGAAATTTAAGAAATAAATTAGTCACATTTCTGAAAGAGACCACAAAATAAAAACTTCCAGGAATATTATAGCAAAATTCCAGAATTTCCAGGCCAAAGAAAAAATATTATAAGCAGATAGAAAGGAAAAAATTAATTATCTTGGATCCACAGTCAGAATTATGGAGGACCTAACAGCTTTTAAAGGATTGGAGGGCATGAAATATGACATTCTAGAAGGCAAAGGAGCTAGGACTACAATCAAGAATCACCTTCTGAAGGAAGTCTTGTATATAACTTGTATGTATAGAGCTTTTTGCATGTCATTTCTCCCATTAGAAAGTGATCTCCTTATGTTAATAAAAAAAGAGAAAGAGAAGATCAATAAATTAAACATGCAACTAAAAAAACACATTAGAAAAAGAGCAAATTAAAAATACCCAATTAAAAAACAAATTGAAAATCTTTAAAATTAAAGGAGGCATTAGTAAAATTAAAAAAAAGAAAATCTTGAAGTAATGATAAGATTAGAAGCTGGTTACATAAAAAATTTGGTTAATATTATTTTAATAAAAATAAAGAAAATAAAATTACCAGCATCAAATATGAAAAGAGTTAATGTACCACTAATAAAGAGGTAATTGAGGCAATTATTAGGAGTTATTCCAAGTATATGCTAATAAATCTGACAAATGGTCATATGGAAAGGGAAGCAAAAAATTCACCAAATAGAACAACAAAAAAGCAGAATGGGGCATAATGAGGTAGCACAGGCAAAATGTATGGATTTTACAAAAATATTAATTGCCCAAATTAATAGAAGAGGAAATGGAATACTTAATTTCTTTCAATTGAGCAAGCCATCAATGAATTCCCTAAGAAAAAAAACCCTGTGGTCAGGGGGATTCACAAGTGAATTCTACCACTCATTTAAAGAACAATTAATTCCAATACTATATAAGCTATTTGGAAAAATAGGTGAAGGATTCCTGCTAAATTCCTTTTGCAACACAAATATGATGCTAATACCTAAACCAGAAAGAGCAAATTCAAAAAGAAAACTACAGATCAATCTCCCTAATGCATATTGAGGCAAAAAAAATTAATATAATACTAGCAAGGAGACTATTGCAATATATCACAATGATCATACACTATGATCAGGTGGGTTATATACCAGGTATGCAGGAATGGTTCAATATTAAGAAAACTATCAGCATAATTGGCCATATCAATGACAAAATAATTATCTCAATATAAGCAGAAAAGCTTTTGACAAAATATAGTAGACATTCCTATTAAAAACACTAGAGTACATAGAAATAAATATAGAAATAAATGAAGCTTTCCTTAAAATGATAAGTAATATCTACCTAAAAGCATAAGCTTGCATTAAATGTAATGGGGATAAGGTAGAAGCCTTTCAAAAAAGATTAGTTATGAATTACCATTATTATTCAGTATAACATTATTCATAAATGGTAGCTACAATAATAAAAAAGAAAAGAAAAAGTAATTGAAAGAATAAGAATAGGCAATAAGGAAACTAAACTCTCTTTGCAGATGATATGATGTTATACTTAGAGATTCCTAGAGAATCAACCCAAAACTAATAGAAATAATTAACAACTTCAGTAAAATTACAAGATATACCCATATAAGTTGTCAGCCACTTATTACCAACAAAGTCCAGTAGCAAGAGATAAAAAGAGAAATTCCATTTAAGTAATTGTAGAGAATATAAAATAACTGGGAGTTTACCTGACTCAGGACCTGACTCAGTTTACCTGTTAAGACAAACTCAGGAACAATATGAGCACAATTACAAAATACTCCCCTTGTGAGAGAGGCTGCCATATAAGAAAAGTGCCAGGCTGAAGAGTGGGTGGAACTGATCACCTCTACAAGGGAGTGGCCCCAGGAGTTTTGGAATCTGGAGGAGCTGGTAGAGGAGTTGGTCTCTCAGTCAGGAGAAGCAGAAGACAGTGGGTGGGAAAAGACTTACTCCTGAGGGTTGCTCACTTTTCCTGCTGGTGACTGGAAATCTTCCCCCCTCCCCAACATTTCCCCATTGAAGGGACCTTCTGAAGAGAAATTTGAGCATACTTTAGCTCAGCTCCTGTTGCCCAGGGGTGAGTCAACCTGCCTTTCTCTCAGGGGGCTCAGGCTGCCAAGGCCTGAGTTCCCCCCAAACTCAAGGAGGAAGGGGAAAGGATTTAGATAGAGACAGGGACCCCCTTTCCCCACCTCCTTTCCCATTCTTTTCCTGGTTAGTTATTATTTGTATTATCCTGATTGAGTTGACATTAAAATAGTTATCTTTTCTCTAAGCTGTGTGTGAGTGAACAGATCAAAGGGAGCCCCTTTGATCTCAAGTAGTGGAGGGGGGACAAGAGGGACAAGAGTGAATCTGGGAGAGCAGCCTTAGCAAAGGAGGGAAGGCAGAAGAGGGAAAATCTTCAAACCCCCTCTCCTCTCTCTGAGCCAACCCTAAATACCAGCTGTCTCCTCTGAACCCTGCTTTGAGAAGGGAGGTTCTCCTCTCTTTCCCCCTCTCACTACTGAAATAAACAACACCTCGGTTTCAACTAAACAACTCCTCAAATACAAATTAACCTCCCCTTGAATACATCACATAAATAAAGTCAGATCTAAACTATTGGAGAAATATTAATTGCTCATGGGAAAACTAAGCAAATATGATAAAAGTGACAATTCTACCTAAATTAATTTACTTATTCAGTGTCATACCAACCAAAGTACCAAAAAATAATTTCACAGAGCTAGAAAAAATAACAGAATTCATCTGGAATAACAAAGAATCAAGAATATATATAGGGAATTAATGGAAAAAATGTGAAAGAAGGTGACCTAACTATACCGGATCTAAAATAATAGTATAAAGTGGTAATTATCAAAACAATTTGGTACTGGCTAAGAAATACAGTAGTGGAACAATGGAACAGATTAAGAACCCAATACACAGTAATAAATGACCATAGTAATCTAGTATTTGATCAACACAAAGATCCCAGTTTTGAGGACAATAATTCACTGTTAATAAAAAATTGCTGGGAAAATTAGAAAACTGTATGGCAGAATTTAGAGATAGACCAACACCTCATATCATACCCCATGATAGTCAAAATGGATGCATGGCTTAGACATAAAGGGTAATACCATGAACAAATGAGGGAAGTATAGAACAGTTTATTTGTCAAATCTATGGATATAATGCAAACAAGAGATAGAGAGCACTACAGGATATAAAATTTATCATTTCAATTACATTAAATTTAAAGGGTTTTGCACAAACAAAATCAATGCAACCAAGACTTGAAGGAAGGTAGAAAACAGAAAAAAAATTTTACAGGAAGTGTCTCTGACAAAGGCCTCATTTCCGAAACATAGAGAGATGAGTTAAATTTCTAAGAAAAGTCTGAGTCATTTCCCAATTAATAAATGATCAAATAATATGAACAGGCAGTTTTCAGATGAAGAAAGAAAAGTTATATGACAAAGTGTTCCAAATCACTACTGGACTAGAGAAATGCTAGTTAAAACAATTTTGAGGTACCACCTCACATCTATCAAATTGGCAAATATGACAGAAAAGGAAATTGATAAAAGATGAAGGGAATGTGGGGGAAATGGGATATCAACGCACTGTTGGTGGAGTTGTGACCTGATATGATAATTCTGGAGGGCAATTGGAACCATGCCAAAAGGGCTATAAAATTATGTAAACCTTTGATACCAACACTAATTCTCTTCAAAGAGATTTTTTTTTAATAAAAGGAAAAGAACTTATCTGTTCAAAAATATTCAGAGAAACACTTTTGTGGTGGCAAATAATTGGAAACTGAAGGGATATTCCATCAATTGGGGAGGGTAGCATATGATTATAATAGAATACTATTATATTATAGAAAATGAACAAGATGATTTCAGAAAACCCTGAAAAGATTTGTATGAAGTGATGGCAAGTGAAATGGGCAGAACCAAATACAGTAACAAGAGTATTGTATGATAATCAACTATGAATTATAGCAATTATCGGCAATATAATTATCTAAGACAACTCCAAAGGACCTATGTTTTAAAATGCTATCCATGATCAGAGAAAAACCTGAAGGAGTTTAAATGCAGACCAAAGACCATTTTCATTTTCTTTTATTTCTTTAGTGGTCTGTGTCTTCTTGAACAATATGATGAAATGTGTGTTTTGGAGGATGTGAAATACTGTGCAAGCAGCTAGAAGTCTAAAAAGAAAGATATATTATTTTTTCCCACATCATTGGTAATATTGATAGGTTTTCTCTGCTCCTCTGAGGAGCAGATGAACCAGCCAGGAAAAGCAGCTGACTCAAAAGTAGAAATGTTGTTGCTACTTTGATTATGGTAAAATACATAACTCTTCACTGCATTCTCAGTACGAGGTAAATCCATTATGTCCTTCTCCTGAAAAGCAAGAAGAAAAAGACCATAAGATGGAATAACAAAAATTCAGTATTTGAGAAATGGAAAACATCTCAATCGCCATCTAGTCCAATCCATGTACTATAGCATTCTGGCCTTGGAATCAGAAAGACCTGAGTTCAAATCTGAACTCAGACACTTATTAGCTGTATGACCCTATGCAAGTCACTTAACCCAGTTTGCCTTAGTTTCCTTATCTTTAAAATGAAGAGGAGATGGAAATGGCAAACAATTCCAATATTTTTGCCATGAAAGAAGAGTTGAATAATCTATTAGACAAGTGGTCATCCACTTCTTTCTTGAAAACCTCCAATAAGAGGGAATCTACCATTTCTTGAGGCTGCCCAGCCCACTTTGAGACAGCTCTAATTGTTTTCTGATTTTAAGCCCAAATCTGGCTCTTTGTAACTGCTATTGGGGGTAATCCTAGTTCTGCCTCCTGAGGCCAAATGGAATCAGTCAAGTCCTTCTTATGTGACAGTCTTCCAAATACTTGAAGAGAGATACTATTTCCCTCTTCACACTTTCAAGTCTTTTCTTCTCCAGGATATGTGTGCCACCTCAAATGATAAGGAAGAAAAGCCCTCTATCTTGGCTATCTTCCACTGGACATTTTCCAATTTATCAATATCCTTTTTAAACTGTGGTGCCCAAAATGGAACATGATACTCCAGATGAAGTAAGAGAAGGGCAGAGTACAGTGGACTATCATCCAGCCTTTCCTGGAATCTATATCCCTTTTAACACAACCAAATTTGGGGGTGCTTCTTCCCCTGAGAATTTTAATCACATTAAACCTATCCCTGGCAGCTAGGTGTGGCTAAAGTTAAATTCAGAAAGGTTTGAATTCAAGTCCTGCCTCAGATACTTATCTGTTATGCAATGCCAGGCAAGTTGTTTAACCTCTGATTGCCTCATTTCCTCATCTGTAAAATGGGAATAATAATAGCATCTATCTTCTAGGTTTGTTGTAAGGATGAAATGAGATAATATCCATAAAGTGTTCTGCAAACATCAAAGTGTTATGCAAATTGTCATTATTACTATTACTAGCCATTACTATTGCCTCAGAAAGAAAAGTCAGTTGATTAAACTATTGTTGAACACATGTCTATGATTTCCCAGACTATAATACCCTTTCCTGGTTACCATTCCCTTTTATGTGTTATCTTCCCCATTAAAATAAAAGTTTTTTAAGGGTAGAGACTTTTATATTTGGATTCTTGGTGCTTAGAACAGTGTTTGGTTCATGGTAAATAATAAATGAATCTTTTTCATTCATACAATTCTGTACACCACATTTCAGTAAACACGTTAACAAACTGGAGAGTATCCAAAGAAGAAAGACTGGGATGAAGGACCTTACGATCATGCCATATAAGGATGAGATGAAGAAAATAGTAGTAATTCACCTGAAGGAGAATAGACCTATTAAGGACATGATGTCATTCTTCAAACATTATATGGTCTTTCATGAGAAGAAGAATTAAACATTCTCTCTTTGGCGCCACAGTGCAGATGGGAGGTCCTAGGTTCAAATCTAGTCTCAGACACTTCCCAGTTGTGTGGGAGTCAAGTCACTTACCCCCATTGCCTAGCCCTTACCACTCTTCTGCCTTGGAGCCAATACACAGTATTGACTCCAAGACGGAAGGTAAGGGTTTTTAAAAGAATAGCTAGAGTGTGATGTAAAAAATGATAAGTAGGTTAATTTTTTTAAAAAATTGGAAAGACTTACCTGGAATAACAAAGATTAAAAGGAATAGAACCACCCACCAAAACTATATACAGCTATGGAATTAATATTTAAAGAATAACTTGTGAATGTCCACCTCCAGACAAGGAACTGATAAATAGAATCATGAAAGATGTAATTTATATGTTCATATCTTTTTGTCAGGTGATACTTTCTATGATGCAAGTTGGGGACAGAGGGGCTGAGATGCCTTGGAATAAATTCTATTTAAAAATAAATAAATCACACAAGAAAAAAGCTAGAAATCATATGAGTGGTAGGTGTGGCCAGGACATGACATGACAGCTTAGTTTTAAGCAAGATAAGACAAAAGGTCACCTATCAGAACCCAAGAGCTTTCATTAGAACCTACTAGTTGGGGATACTTCCCAGGAGATTAGAATTGCTGTATTGATTGGATTAGGTGATAAGCTCTGAGATCTCTTCCCATTTTGAGGTTCTATGAGATGTTATGTAACTCACCTCCAGCTTCAGGGTGGGCTGACCTTCATCGGCTACACAACACAGGCACAGGTGCGGATTTTGTTCTCCTATCCCCAGGTAAAGAGCATTGCCTTTGCCTTTCTCAAGAGACTCATCTAGGATTGACACAGTCTCCAGTATGACTGGGAATACAAGAATTGATGACAATACAGATGAAAAAAATTTGCTAATATATGATCAAAAATCTATTTTTGACAGAGGATGGTCATAAAGGAAGGCATCATCCAGGTAAAGAAAAGATCAGGAGAATTGAGCTTTAGAGATATTGATTTGGAAGTGTTGAGGGAAGGGAAGGAAAGTGAAGTGCCTAGTTCTATGGGCATGTCTTCCATTCATTTCTGGATGGAGAGTTTATAAGCTCAGTGGCTACTTCATTTATTCAATTTGTTCTTTAGGCTTAGAATCCTCAGCATGAGTTCTAGTTCCAGAGCTCAGTGGCACACTCCTGCCAGGAAGCATGCCAGAGGGGACCTTGACCTCAGTGCCTGTTGCTTCAGCCATAACCATCCTTTGCCTTTTTTGACTTCCCTTCAGGCAACACCCTAACCGGGTAGGTTTGACAGTCTCCTGAAAGACAGTCTCATGACGCTGTCTATAGTAGACATGAGGTAGATAGGACTCCTCTGATTAGCTGAAAAAGTTCCAATATAGAATTAGAGAAAGAGAGGAGCAGGGAGATGTATTGTCAAAGAGGAGAATGATTTTGGGCAAACAAGAGATGTCCAGGAGGAAATGGCATATAAATACCCATTGATTCCAAGAACCTTACTCCCAAAGGCTACTAAGAACAGACCTCTTCAGTGAAATTACTTCCTTCTTGGTTGAGTTGATATTTCACCTCAATTCCAAATTCCAGAGACCCATGACTCATATGTCTCTTTCTGCCTAAATTAATTGGTATAACCTCCCTAATTACTGATTTCTGTTTGCTTTGATAGTTATGTTTGTTCATTATACACATATATATAATATATGATGAGCTCTTATGTGATTAGCATTTTGTGGAAATGGATATAAACTAACCACTAACAATAACAACAACAACAACAACAACAAAACCTTGTTCCAGGGTAGGACTACTTGCTCCCAGCAAAAATGGCTTTCATCCTGAACACCAAGAAAACACTGGAGTTCTGGGTGGTAGATATGAAAAACAGATAGATATTATCCTAGTCCAGTGGTCCTCTTGAAGAAGGGACTGTAGAGTAATCATCCAGTCATGCCTGTCCCCCTACTTGTTATAAAGTCAAAAATGGCAACATTCCCTGGAGATGTGGAGTGGGGCATTCCAGACCCATCTACAGATTCATTCTACATACTTCCCAGGGCCTCAGGATCCAGTTTAAGCTGCTACAATAAAATTATAGACTTAGAACCAGAAAAGACCTTATAGGTCCTTATTTTTATAAAGTAAAATTCATTTTATTTGTCTTTTGTGGCACGGTACCCAAGTTTCACTTCATAGATTTTACTTCTCTACCCTTGAAAACTAAGGCTCAGAGAGATGCATTTATGCCTAATAACTGCCCAAAGTAATACTACTAGTAAGTGTCTAAGGTAAGAATCTAACACTGGTCTTTCTAATTCCAACTTCATTGCTCTATCCATGGTGCTGCTCTAACTTGCATGTAAAGGAATAATGAGGAAGTTTCCCAACTCTTTCCTGGATGTTGGCAACTTAGGTTAAGCCCCTATTTGCTCCATACCAGAGTACCACTCTGTTCTTCTCTCATTACCCCTACTCCCCAAACCATTTTTCCATAATTCCCTGGCATTATAACCCTCCCAGGATGCTATCTACCTAGGTTTAACTGCAATAGATCGAACAATATGTTTCCCCTTCATCTCTCCATCCTCCATCCTAAACACTGTTCTATTGTTTTTTGTCTCTGACCTCATTGAACAGCAGAATTTGATTCTAATAAGAGCCAGCCCAACTGACCCTTATCACCTTTCACTGATGGAAAAAGGACCTTCCTCTTCTCTCCCATTTTGTTTAATAACTACCCAAATCAGTTCTGGAATTTTTTTAACTGCAAGCATCTGTCCTAGGGAACACTATAAAGAAACAGTCACCCAAATCATGAGGCTGTCTCAGAGAAAAATAAAACAGGGCGAGGTTTCCCACTTACTTGGAGTCACATTTTCATCCTCAGGAACTGCAATAAGGGTTCTCTCTTGAAGAACAAAGACATGCTGATGGACGTCACGAATTTTCCTGGGACTTGGATGAATTATTGACTCTAATGAAAATTGTTAGAATACAAATGTCATTGGCTGATAAGGATTAAAGCTGATGGGGTGGGGTGGAGAAATCCCTACTGGGATGAGCCAAGAGCTGTGACTGTGAGTGAAGGGGTTGTAGAATTTCAGGATTGGAAAGGAATTTAGAATCCATCTAAACCAACTCATTCCCAGACCCTTCATATGCCTAGAAGATTCTGATTCTTTTTGTTTTCTCAAGAAAACCTCCCACGAGGAGGAATCCACATCAGAAGACAGTCCAATTTCATTTTAGAAAGCTCTAATTTTTGGAAAGTTTTTCCTGACATCAAGTCTAAATTTACCTCTTCTCAAGTTGTACATGCTGCTCCTCTGTTTTCTCTTTGGGATGAACAAAATGTGTCTAATCTCTCTCCAGGGTTAGCCCTCTAAATGCTTGAAGAAAATTCTCATTTCTCAACTGAGTCTTCTTTTCTCTAAGCAAAACGTCTCCTTTTCTGCAAACCATCCTCATGTGGCATGGACTTGAGGTCTATCACTGCCCCTATCTGAATGCTTCCAGTGTATCAACGTGCCTCAAAATGAACCCACTACTCCAGATGTGAGGATGGAGTCATAATCATCTCCTCATTGCTAAAAGCTGTGATTGATGCTCTTAAAGCATCCCCATATCACATCAGGTGTGTGTGTGTGTGTGTGTGTGTGTGCACGTGCACATGCATGTGTTTATCATAATCTCACTATTGTCAATATCAAGACACTGAATTAGGTCTCTCTCTACTGAGTACTCTCCAGTTTATTTAACTCCTTACTGAACAAAACCTGCAGGTCTTTCCCAAGGAAACTTCTATCTAACCACAGTATCTAGTATTGGTTAAGTTCATTTATTTAAACCTAGGTATAAGCTCTGCATTTATCCCTGTTTGTTGTTCTTCAGCCATTTCAGTCATGCCCAACATTCTTCATGATTCCATTTAGGGTTTTCTTGGCAAAGATACTAGAATGGTTTGCCTAATTTTAAAACTGATGAAACTGAGACAAACAAGATTAAGTGACTTGCCCACAGTCACACAGCTAGTACATGTCTGAGGCCAGATTTGAATTCAGGTATTCCTGATTCTAAGCCATGTACTTTATCTGTTGTGCCACCTAGCTGCCCTATAATAGCATGAGACCAATGTTTTTTTTTTTCCTGTCAGGTTCAATTCAAAACCTGATTTTATAATTCTGGATATTGACTATCCCCCTAGGCTCTATTATCATCTGCAAGCTTGATAAGCATCCCATCTGTCACTGCTAAAAATGTTAAACAGCCCAGAGTCAAGAGCAGATAGATTCCTATAACACTGCACTTGACATCTCCTTCCAAGTCCACATCAAACTATTAATGAACCCTCTTTGAGTCCAATGATCTGGCCAATCCTGAATCCATTGAGATTCTAAATGTACTATACTCTAAGCTGTTTCCTTTTATCTCCTCCCACAAGACTAGTGTGGGATCCTTTTTTGCTTTGTCAAATTCCCTTATCTAGTGTGGTTACTCCATCAAAAAAGGATATGTTTAGTCTGGCATGACTTGTTTTTGTTCAAGTCATGCCGGCAATTTGTGTTAAGATTTCTACTCTAGGTGTTTACTAAATATCTCTTATATGATGTCTTCTCCAATTTTGTAGAAATCCAAGAAAATTCACTGGTGTAAATTTGGCAGAGCAGAACCTATTCTTTCCCCATTTTGGGGGGAAATTAGAACACTTGCTTTCCTCCACTGCCATTCTCTAGAAGATTTCAAATGTCACTGATAGTAACTTCCCCACATCTGCCATCTTGGACCAACTAATTTGAATTTGATGGTAGTTAGGTGCTCTCTTAATATCTTCTTATTTATCTTGGCTAGCCACTCCTTATTAACCATATTCCAATGCAAAGTTCATTATCCTTCTAGAGAAGATAAACAAAATAGAAGTTGAGTAGTGTGAATCTTAAAAATTCTCAGACCCTACTTCATAAGATTTGGTAAAGACCATTCCCCATTTTAAACAATGAAGGGATTTAGTCAGGGATGTGAGAACTCTACTCCACCCCTACTTAAGCATACTTTAGGAGAAGATAAAGTTGTAAACTCTTTACTGAACAATGAAAAGTACTTAACTCATACTTATAGTGAGGCAAAATCCCTTAAGCTAAGTCTATTTTTAGATCTAATACAAAAAGGTGCTAAGTACCTATGAAGGTCAGGCAACTTGCAAACTTGCAAGCGGCAAAGAGGTGTGAACTCACTCAGAAGTTTTAGTCTACCCAGAGAAGTTGAGAACTAAAGAAGGTGTGAATTAAGAATGGTCAGTCCTTAGGAAAAACTTCTACTGTGATTGGTAGATGTTTGGATTGGTAGAGAACTTAGGGGAGGTGACATAGGAGAAAATTCTCTTTAAAAGGAGCTCAAAAGAGGTCTCTGGGATATTCAGCTCGCCAAAGCTGAATTGGAGATTGGACTAGTTGGAGTAGCTGGGTCTCTCTGAACACTAGAACCTTGCTTGGGACAAATCTTGTGGTGAGTGGATTAAAGATTGACTGATCTCTCTCTTAGGGCCTGGGCCTAGGCTGGCCTAGCCCTTTTCTCATTGTTTCCTCTTACTCTCTCTCTCTTTCATTAATTCCTTATTTGTATTAATTAAAATCTCCATAAAAACCCAGCTGACTTGGGTATATTTCATATTTGGGAATTTTTCCCTGGCAACCACTTTATATTTGATTTAACTCAAGACAATATCTTGAAACCATATTTCCGCGGTCACAGTTTATACCAACCACTCTTTTAATTGTTACAGTAGCTTTCCCTTTAGTCTCTTATCATTCATCATTCTAACTGCCAGGACCTCTCCCTCCTCACTTTTCCCTTAATATAGCTTTAAAAAAAACCTTAACCTCCATATTGAAATCAATATTATGTATTGGTTCCAAGGCAAAAGAGTGGCAAGGGTTAAGCAAGTAGGGTTAAGTGACTTGTCATTAGTCACATAGCTAGGAAGTATATGGGGTCAGATTCAAACCCAAGGCCTCCCAACTCTAGGTTTAGCTCTCAATCCACTGCCCTCTCAATATATAGCTTCTTTAAAAATCCTTGTTGCTCTCCTGAAAACAAATGATGAAAAAATCACCCTCCCTTGCCTGTCCCCATACCCAATGTGATAATCAAGAAAGATATGAAGGCTGGGAGGGTAATGATGTGTATTCACTGGGAAAGCTTTTTCTGTCCTGTGGATGTCCTAGACATTCCTTAAAGGGTTTACTTGACATAATGAGCTTTTCCATGGCCAAGTAGGTCTAGAGTATACATCAAGGACACACAATCAATGAAAAAGTAAAATAAATAAACTTTAAAATGACATCCCAAAGTGGAGTGCCAAAAAATCCCATTTCTACTGATATTAAAAGACTTAAAAGTCCTAAGTGATGGCATAGCCATGCATCAGAGGGCAATGTAAAATATTAGATATGGACAACTGGACCAATAGTGTCTAAGGCTTGGTGTCATCAAGGAGTTGCATAAACCTCAGACAGGACTCCTTCTGTCCCATCCAGGAAACCCAGTCAAGCAGGCATGAGGGAGAGGGAGGTGGTACAACAATGTCTCACCTTTATGGCTGTCAGGTAGTAGTAGTTCAGATGAAGATCCTGAAAAATAGTGAAACCAGAGAAACATAAATATAGGTATTGTGCCATTTTCAGGTTAAAAAGAGCATGGTATTCTTTGATTTATCAATCAATATACAGTTCTGCTATAGAATAGACTCCATGACAGCCCTCAAACAGCTTAAATTCTAACAGAAGAGATAACATGTATACATGCAGACAGTACATAAATAGATTCTTCTGCAGGGAAGAGAGGAAAGGAGGGAAGGAATTGGGAAAGAGGTTGCCTCTGGTAGAGGGAAGGGACCAGCATATGATTTAACAATATATGGTGACTAGGGTCAGAGAAGAGAGAACAGGAGGAAGAATGGGAAGGACCCAAGAGGAAAGGGAAAGGGAAGAGGAGGAAGACATATGAGGACCAAACAAAGACACATACAGAGAAGGACAGGCAACAATGGGAGTCCAGGGCCATTCACTTGGTACCCAAGCACAGATGGATAGAAGACAGACATGGAGGGCAAAGGTCTCCTCTCTCAGTGCCAGAAATCTTAAGCCAAACCCTCATCCCATGACAGTGTTGACAATCCCTCCCTTCTTCCATTTTTCTGCTTTAATTTAAAGGGTTTTGGGGGGGAGGAGGTGGAGGCTATGGAGCACAAGCTAAGGGACAGGAGCAAAAACAGTCAGCAAAACACTGTATGGTAGAGTTAACATAAACAGATTTGGGGGGGGGGTTGAATGAGAATTTCTTTAGGAATTTTTAATATAAAGTCAAATTTGCACAAATTTATGTAAAGCAAAAACTGTATAGGAAGATACAGAATATATACAAACTTACTACAGGTTAGTTTGAGAAGGGAGAGATGCCAGCACTGAGGAAGAATAAAAAAGGCTTTCTCTATGGGCATAGGTGAAAATAAAATGCTATGGGATACATACTTGTCTTCCAAACACTGGTTAGACATTTGGGGTGCTTATATTTCCCATATGCATGACTTCTGAATAATTTATAATTGGTTTTGGCTAATTTATTACCCCACAGTGGAGATTTTCAGACATCTCCAGGATAGACATGGATCATTGCTACAAAGCCATAAAAGATCATAGTGACCAATCTAGTGCAATCCTTGTGCAAAATCCAGCCTCAGACACTTACCAGCTGTGTGACCCTGGGCAAGTCACATAACCTCTCTTGATCCTGGTTTATTCAATTATAAAATGAGGATAATAAACACACCTACTTCCCAGGGTTATTGAGAGGATCAAATGAGATAATAATAAAAAGCTCTTAGTGCTTGTAAAGCACTTAGCACAATGGTTGGCACATACTAGGTGCTTTATAAATTCTAATAGTTGTTGTTGTTGTTATATGGAGACCTAGAGAGATTAAATATTAAGTAATTTACCCAACAAGGTACAGGCAGAAAGCATTAGAGAAAGAATTTGAACTCCAGAACCATTACCCTACAGTTAAATTTTCTCATTCTTACTAGCTTAAGAACCAGCATCATCCAACATGTTGTCTACTTACCTGACTTCTGTGGGCCAGGTTGGTATCTACTCATGATAAGATTATCTCTGCTCCTATAAAGATAGTTTAAAGTTAATTGATTCAGAATACTTTATTCAGGGGTTGATTCAGGACTGGCCTCATACTTACCTTCACCAGAGCACATTTATACAGAGAGGTGTGAATGATGAAGAAAGGAAACAAGAATTTATTAAGAACCATAATGAATAGGTCTTAATAAGGATCTATTCCATGTCCTCTCTTCCTCACCTACTATGTGCCAGGCTAAGCACTTTATAAATGTTCCTGTGCTTAAGCCCTTTATAAATGTTATCTGATTTGATCCATGGGAGGTAAGCACTATGACCATCCTCATTTTACAGTTGGGAAAACTGAGGAAGAGGTTAAGTGACTTGGTCAAGGTCAAAGAACTAATAAAAACTTGAGATCAGTTTTGAACTTGAGTCTTCTTGGTTTGAGACCTAGCACTCCATTGTGCCACCTAGCTGCTTTGTGAATAAGTGCCAGGAGCCATCAAAGACCACATTGTATGACATGGTCACTCGTGGAAACCAGGGACTACAAAGCAGCCCCCAGGAAGGATGGAAACATCCACTGAGACCCCCCCCAAGTGGCTTTTCTTATTAACATCCCCTTATTACTGGAATTGCCATGATTATTATTCTTACTTAACCCCAGGAAAAACAGATGAAAGCAACATGCTTGCAGGGTTCATACAGATGTCCCACTCTGTCCCCCTAGGATATCACCAGGAGAGCCCATTTACAAAATTAAACTTAAGGATTCTTATATACCCACTTATATTGGACCCTCTTTTCTAGACATAAAAACTTCTGGCTAATCTGTGCTCTGAATTCCCTAACCTATATCCGGGTCATATTGGTTCTACCCCCTGATCCTGCACTTGGCAACATTGTTTTGTTGACTATCTCTCTAGGATTTCTGTCTATTGTTAGGTTCTGTGGAAACATGTATGTTGAGAATAAAACTGTGCCAAGTAGATATGTGATTATGAGGGTATAAAATAAAACCAGGTCTCAGCCAAGGTGGAGCAGTTTATCTTGTGAAACCTGTGCTGCAGGTTGAATGCAAAAGCTGTGTCTCATCCATCATTCCTCTGACACCATCACCTCCAAGACCCCATCCCCTGTGGGAGGCTGGCCCACCTCACAGCAAAGAAGCCTTATTAGGTCATGCAGTTGAACTAAACAAATTCAATCCTTCCTGGTACTCATGGTTACCCAACTCAGCTTCCTCAGCAGGGATGTTCCCTTGAGAACAGACATCACCTCCAGTATCCCCAAAGCAACAGGTAGGGCATCATTCAAACCTTCAAGAATACACTTCCATTCAAAGATCCTTCCAATGTTGCTGTTTCCATACCCCCCAAGCACCCTTCTTAGGAAATCTGTCACTGAGTTTCCATACTGAATCCAGTTCATTAATGCCTAGTGAGCAGGGATGGGACCTGCTAGCCCCCATGGACTAAAACGGACCTTATAGAAAAAAACACCCATCATCAATTAGGCTCAGGACCAACCCCATTCCTGGAGCCCAAGACATAGCAGTGAGAGAAGGATCTAGAGAGTTTCCAGTCACAGGGAGGATAAAATGTTACCTGGCCCAAGTGCTCTCTCCAATTTTCCTAAGCTCCTCGACAGCAGTAGTTTCTTTAAGCTCTAATGAGATTTTTTGAACTCCTTGGTCTTTCACCCAGGTGAAGAAGTAAGTGGCACTGTCACTTGGATGAGGACAACCTCTTACTTGGGAGTAAGAAGTATCTGAAGGTTTCTATTTTATTCATTTACAGAATGTTGAAATGTTGGGTGTGGAAGGTATACTGCAATGGGAGGAGCTGGGTTGGCCCTGGAATATTCCACTTAATTTTACTTGGGGAAATCCCTAGATCCCTGTGTTTCTGTCAAGGAACTATTATCCTAGCAAAAAACTGGGAGAAAAAATTTTTCCAGCAAGTTTCTCTGATAAAGTCCTCATTTTTTCAAATTAAAAAGTTTTTGTACAAACAAAACTAATGCATACAAAATTAGAAGGGAAGCAACAAATTGGGAAACAATCTTCATTACAAAAACCTCTGACAAAGGTCTAATTACTCAAATTTATAAAGACCTAAACCAATTGTACAAAAAATCAAGCCATTCTCCAATTGATAAATAGGCAAGGGACATGAATAGGAATTTTCAGTTAAAGAAATCAAAACTATTAATAAGCACATAAAAAGTCTTCTAAATCTCTTATAATCAGAGAAATGCAATTCAAAACAACTCTGAGGTATCACCTCACACCTAGCAGATTGGATAACATGACAGCAAAGGAGAGTAATGAATGCTGGAGGGGATGTGGCAAAGTCGGGACATTAATTCATTGCTGGTGGAATTGTGAATTGGTCCAACCATTCTGGAGGGCAATTTGGAACTATGCCCAAAGGGCAATAAAAGACTGTCTGCCATTTGATCCAGCCATAGCACTGCTGGGTTTGTACCCCAAAGAGATAATAAGGGAAAAGATATATATAAAAATATTTATAGCTGTGCTCTTTATGGTGCCCAAAAATTGGAAAACAAGGGGATGCCCTTCAATTGGGGAATGGCTGAACAAATTGTGGTATATTTTGGTGATGGAATACTATTGCTCTCAAAGGAATAATAAAGTGGAGGAATTCCATGGGGACTGGAACAGCCTCCAGGAATTGATGCAGAGCGAGAGGAACAGAACCAGGAAAACACTGTACACAGAGACTGATACACTGTGGTACAATTGAATGTAATGGACTTCTCCATTAGTGGCAATGCAGTGATCCTGAACAACCTGGAGGAATCTATGAGAAAAAACACTATTCACATCCAGAGGAAACACTGTGGGAGTAAAAACACCAAAGAAAAACAACTGTTTGAATACATGGATCAAAGGGATGTGGTTGAGGATGTAGACTCTAAATGAACATCCTAGTGCAAACAACAACATGGAAATAAGTTCTGATCAAGGACACAAGTAATACCCAATGAAATTGTTTGTTAGCTGTGGGAAGAGTGGGTGGAGGGGAGGGAGGGAAACAATGTGATTATTGTAACCAAGGAATAATGTTCTAAATTGACTAAATGAACTAATTCAAATGGAAAAATAAATAAATAAAGTCCTCATTTTAAAATATATAGAGAACTGAGTCAAATTTATAAGAATATGAATAATTCTCTAATTGATAAATGGTCAAAGGATATGAATGGGCAGTTTTCAGACAACAAAATCAAAACTATCTAGAGTCATGTGAAAAAATGTTCTAAATCACTATTGACTAGAGAAATACAAATAAAAATGAATGATGTAGCTTCTCATACCTTTCCTATTGGATACTCTAACAGAAAAGGTAAACAAGTGTTGAAGAGAATGGGGAAAATTGGGATACTAATGCATACTTGATGGAGTGAGCTGATCTAACCATTTTGGAGAACAATTTGGAAATATGCCCAGATATACCCATCAATACCATCACTTGGCCTATATTCCAAACAGACGCAAGAAAAAGAAAAAGGTCCTATATATACAAAAATATTTATGGCAGCTCTCTTTGTGGAGGCAAAGAATTATACATTGAGGTGATGTCCATCAACTGGGAAATGACTAAACAAGTTGTGGTACATGATCATGATGGAATACTATTGTGCTTTAAGAAATGATGAGCAATATAGTTTCAGAAAAACATGGGGTGACTTAGACAAACCGATGCAAAGTAAAATGAGCAGAGTCAGGAGATCATTTACATAGTAACAGGAATATTATAACAATAATCATCTGTGAATGACTTAGGTATTTTCAGGAATTCAATGATACAATTCCAAAGACTTATAATGAAAAATGCTATCTACCTGCAGAGAGAAGAGAAAGAGAGAGGATAGGAAAGGATGGGACAGTTCAGGAGAGGACAGGAAAGGAGAGAAGAAGGGAGAGGAGAGGAGAGGAGAGAAGAGGAGAGGAGAGGGGATGTTGTGGGAGAAACACACCCAAATTTGTAGCAGGGTCTTGTCCCAAGATTGGGAGATTCAAACTCTTTCTTAAGGTTTAAGGTGGTGAGATAACCTAATAGGTAGTACAGTAGCCTCTCTGGAGCTGATGGAATAGCAGCTCTCCAGGTGTGGAGTAGCAGCTCCATAGCCCTATGAAGTAGTAGCTCCATGTGGCAGATTACCAACTCCTTGTGTGGAATATCAGCCCCATCAAGCTGATGGAATAATAGCCCCAGGTGTGGAGTGGCAACCCAAGTTGTGGATCAGGGTTTACATATTTATTGAGGACCATCATTGAGGGCAACGGCTTCAACAGGCCAGCTAAACCTTGTGAGGGTAGCCATCGGGTCGTCGACCCCTGGTGAACCAGGGCTTTGCTCACCCAGCATGTGAAGACTGCTTCGGCCAAACAGATGGAAGAAACCAATAAGAAGGTTCAACGGCTGAGATGGCAACACAGCAAAGCACTGTGGAGTGCTTAGGGCATGTTGGAGCACAAAAGACAACATGGCCATCCAATGCAACTGAGGAAGTCTCCAGGTGTAATGACTTTTCGTACCACTGGACCCAGGCTTCCAACGCTGAGAGAGTGGGACTGTCTCTGTGCATCGGCTTTTCCACTTAAATCTTCATGCACAAGTGTCTTTGTGCACACTCATCTATCCTAACCCCATCCACCCTCTTCAAGACCTGCGGCAATGGGGGAGTGGCGACGCAACAGGTGGAGGTGACCACTGGCAGTTGTAGTCATGATCCTGCACTTAGGCAGCCCACAGACCAGTGGTCGCTCGGCCCTGTGGGCAGCAGGGACATTTGGCAGCATCCTGGGAGACTGAGCAGCCCTCTCTAGGACAGCACTGCTCACCTTAATCAAGGGAGGGGACTAGAAAAGGTGTCCCAAACATTGCCTGCCCTACAAACACCCAGTCAGCACACTGCGGCTGGTGGGTCATCCCTTTAAGTGGTCGAAACCAAAGAAAACATAATACAAAGAAACTCCTACTAGGAGCATGGAACATCAGGACATTACTTGACAGAGAGAATACCCCAAGACCTGAGAGAAGAACAGCTCTAATCGGTAAAGAACTGGCGCAATATAACATCGACATCGCAGCCTTAAGCGAAACACACTTACCAGAAGAGGGATCACTCAGCGAATCCACCACTGGATACACCTTCTTCTGGAAAGTTAGAGCCTCAAATGAAGGCAGAATCCACGGTTTTGGCCTGGCTATCAAGACCAGTTTGCTCAAACAGCTGCCAGACTTGCCTGTGGGCATCAGCAAGAGGCTCATGAAGATCCATTTGCCTCTCAGAAAAGAACGGTATGCCACAATCATCAGCGCATATGCCCCAACACTGACCAGCACAGAGGAGACCATCGAGCAGTTCTACTCTGACCTGAGTGCCATCCTGCACTCAGTGCCCACAAATGACAAGCTGATACTACCGGAAGACTTCAACGCCCGCATTGGCCAGGACCATGAAAGATGGAAAGGAGTGCTCGGCAAACACGGCGTGGACAAAATGAACAACAACGGCCTACTGCTACTCAGCAAATGCTCAGAGTTCGAACTCACCATCACGAACACTATGTTCAGAATGGCGAACAAATATAAAACAACATGGATGCACCCACGATCAAAACAGTGGCATCTCATTGACTACATCATTGTACGCTGGTGAGACATGGTCTGGACACGTCATCCGCATGGACCCACAGCCAATACCAAGACAGATATTCTATGGTGAACTGTCAGCTGGACTCAGGAAACAAGGTCGACCAAAGAAAAGATTCAAGGATCAGCTAAAGTCCAACTTGAAGTGGGCTGGCATGACACCAAAGCAACTAGAACTGGCTCCCTCTGACAGAAGCAGCTGGCGAGCCCACATTAACCATGCCGCCACCACCTTTGAAGATGAGCGACGTTGACGTCTTGCCGCTGCATGTGAATGCCGACACCAGGCCACAACTGCACCTCCCGTAACAACTGGCGCCCCATGCCCCATGTGCCACAGACTCTGCGCCTCAGTCTTTGGACTTCAAAGCCATATGAGGGTACATCAATAGATGATAATGCACAAAGACAATAGTCATTCTCAGTCACCAAGAGACTACCACTACTACTGAGGACCATCTTCTATTCCAGAGAAGTGTCCACCTTTTCTCATTACAGTCCAACCCCCTCCAGGAAAATGGGCACGATCAAATTAAAGTGGAAGTATGGTTTTGGATTTGACATGTCATAGGTTAATCTGGGGGCACAAAAAGGGAATACAGAACATGTGTAGACTTTGGGGATCCTTCTGGAATGCCAGAGCCCTTAGTGCACATGCCCCATGTTTCTCCATGGTTCCACCTTGCATCATTTGTCAATGTGGAAGATGTCTCACTACCCTTTTGGAATGTAGGGAAGGGCACAGCAGAGTAGACAACCACTGTAGGTAATTAATAATGCCTAACAATCTAGAACTAAGGTAAATAAAGAACAATATGAGTAATTAATAATGTTGAGCACACGCAAAGCTGATGCCCATTATAGAACATTACAGATCCAGTACAGGCTATTGATGATACTGAACTGATCAACAATAAAGATTTTGCAATTCATGCTTGACTAATGATGAAACCACAGATCTTGCAGTTCATGTTTAACTAGTGCTAATTGCTGAGAAATACAAGGTTCCAGAACACGAGGCTCCTGTTTCTATTACTGCCCCTCACTGCCTACTGCCTGTCTCTATCAAGTAGAATAGGGAGAAGGAAAGTAGGGGAGGGGGGCCAAAGACAGGATCTTGGGACATCATTACAGTTAGCAGATAGGATATAGATACAACATAGGAGAATAAGTGCTCAGAGAAGCAAAAGAACCAAGAAACCAAGAGAATAATTTCATGAAAACCCAGAGAAGAGGGAATGTCCAAGAGGAAAGGCTATTCAAGAGTATCAAAAGATACATGAAAATCAAGGATGAGGAGTGAAAAAAGACCATTAGACTTTTCAAAGAGTGAAAATAACTTTGATCTAGGAAAATCAATCCCAATTTTAAGTTTCTACCTTTTTCTGATGGGAAGAATGAAGGAAACAAATATTTACTAAGTATCTACTATGTTCCAGGCACTGTGCAGAATGTTTATAAATATTACTTCTTTGATCCCCACAACAACTCAAGAGGTAGACACCATAATGAATGCCATTTTATAGTTGATGCAGACAGAGGTTAAGTGATTTGTCTAGAATCCATAGCTAGTGTCTGAGGCCAGATTTGTGCTTCTTTCCTCACCCTGGAGGAGTTGTCCAAACCAGCTCTAAAACTAAAGAGCCTGCGGTCTCCTGTCCTGATAAACAACGGGAGTAGAGGTGTTAGGATTAAAATTCTCTGGAGACTTAATATTAATTTATAATTATTTATTAAATAGTGAAAGCAGGTTGGAGAGAGAAAATCTATATAATCACATGTCCAATCACCTAACTAATCTGATTTCACTGCTTACCTTGTGTCTCTGTTTGCAGTCAAGAGATCATGCACATGAGCTGCCCCACCATGCATGTCGAGAGAGAGAGAGAGAGAGAGAGAGAGAGAGAGAGAGAGAGAGAGAGAGAGAGTTGCTGCTTCCTCAGTCCTTATTTTATAAAAAGTTCTTAGTCTCTGGGCCTTTGAGATAACTTCCTAATCCCCCCTCAGGAGGATGAGACACTGCCCAGGATCTAATCCTACATATAAGCACATACATAACCTGATGATAACACAAAATAATGTCCCAATATGGTGAATATTCATTTACAAAAACCATAGATTTGGTATGGATATATGGTTAGGTTACTAATTTAAGAATGCCAGCCAATAAGTCACCCAAATAATATATGAATCACCTTTCCCCAAAATAAGAGAGAAACAGTAAATATCAATAAATAAAAATTACAAGTCTCTGATACATATTCAGGGTCTGAGCGCAGGTGCAACAATATTGCAGCTACCCACCATCTGCCACAGTTAAAGAAAGTTGCCATGCCAAGGAGAAAGAAGGGCAGAAATTTTACCAAAAAAGTAGAATGTGGTTCCCCAGTCTGATTTTTATTCCATACAAGTCACAGGGATAGCAAGATGGAGGCAGAGCCAAATAAGGATATTCTCATGTCTTTCAGGCTCATGTTCTATAGGCTAAATCAAAAAAGATCTACCTCAGAACTTTGGAAAACAATCCTTTTTCTGACTCTCCCCAAGACAGCTCCCCACTTTGTCACTGACATTTCTTACCTCTACAGGGGTTGTTGACCTCCATGATAATTGGCTTATCAGCAACGATCTATGGCTTGCTAACAGTCCCTTTGGAGTTTTCTTGGAATCAGACTCAAAACATCAGTTTTAGTCCCATAAGATTCAATAACCAATGGCAGGTTTTAATAGTCTAAGCATTGAGTATACAAAGTTGTCAGGATTGTTAGACATTGTAAACTTTCTTCAATACCAAATATCAGATGTAATTCCATAAATTCAAGTTTAAAACATCATACTTAAAACTTACAAAACAAAGAGAAAAATAAAAAAGATCATTTCTAAAAACCCATTAAACAATGTAACAGTTCAATATGTGCATTTTAAAAAATACAAATTGATTACTTAAAAGTTAAATCTATTATATATTAGATTTAATAAATATATAAATCCATTAATCTAACATGATCATGATTCTCAATTTGCATATATAAAAGTTTTACCCTTGGTAAAAGCTTGGCATAGACTTTAATATAATGACTAAGGCAAAATCTGAAAAGGAGAAAAATTCCTAGAATTAAAAAGGCTCATTTTGGCATAATTGCTAACAAACCTGTGCCTTGTAGCCAGGAGAGGTTATACCCTGTAATAATTAAAATAGTTGGAGTAGTCTTAAAATGTAATAATTAAAATAGTTGGTTGTCATAAACTGTAGATATAAATTGTAGTAGATTAAAATAGTGGATGAGTAAATTGTGACCACAGAAATTATGTTTTCACTACAGTGTCATGTTTCAAATCAAATATAAGGTGGTCACCAGGGAAATATTCCCAATTATGAATATACCCAAGTCAACTGGGTTTTATAGAGAATTTAATTAAAATACAATGAGGAATTAAAGAAAGAGAGAAAGAGTAAGAAAGGAATAAGTATGAAGGGCCTTAAGCCAACATGGCCTAGACCTGAGTCTTAAGAGAGAGATCAGTCAGTCCTTAATCACTCACCACAAGATCTGTCCAAGCAAGAATATAGACACCAGTTCAGCCAGCCATCCTTCTCCAGAGAGAGAATCTTCTGATTGTCCTCAAGAGACTGCTTTCAAGAGACTGTTCTTCAACAGACTCTTTTCAGAGTCTCCTTAGAGACTCCTCATTCTTAGGAGACTGTCATCTCCTTATATAGGGAATTTTCTCCTATGTCACCTCCCCTAAGTTCTCCCATCTACCAATCACAGTAGATGTTTTTCAAAGGACAGACCATTCTTAGTTCACACCTGAGTAGACTAATCTTTTGAGTAATTCACACCTGAGTAGACTAGAATCTCTGAGTAAGTTTTCACCTCTTTTCTCCTTATAAGTTCACAAGTTGCCTGACCTTTATAGGTACTTATCACCCTTTTGTATTATATCCAAAAATAGGCATGGCTTAAAGAACTTTTTGTCTTACTATAAGTATGGGTTTAAGTACTTTTCATTGTTCAGCAAAGAGTTTACAACTTTATCTTCCCCCAGGGCAGACTTAAGTAGGGGTGGAGTAGAAGTCTCACATTCCTGATCTAAGTAGAGTTCTCACATTCCTGATCTAAGTGCCTTCACTGCCCAAATGGAGAAAGGTCCCAATGAGGAATGGTCCCAATGGGGAATGGTCTTAACCCAACCTTATGAAGTAGGGTCTGGGAATTTTTTTTAAGGTTTACAATCCTAACCTTATGAAGTAGGGTTTGAGAATTTTTAAGGTTCACAACCCTGTATCATCAGATGTAACATGGGTCTCTAATGTAATTTTCTGAGTGTCATTCAAAATTCCTTGAAGCTCATGGACTTTTGTAACAATTTCATATGATCTATTTACATAAGAAGAGCAAGACTCATTAATAAAAGACCTCCAGAAGCAGCCATAAGCATAACAAGGAATAGCTGATTTTTCATGACTGCCTTTGCCAGGGAATCAGTCACCTCCTGGAAGAAGGAGATAGACTTAGAAGTTTGAGTGATCGCTTGAACTGTCTCCTGAACCAATTTCTCAACCTTAGCAGAAATATTCCTAATAGAATTTCCCATCATCCCCAAAGTGAGCATACATAGTTGTCCAGAAAAATCTCAGGAAATGGCTACTGAATTATTACTAGATCTTTTACTCTGTGTATGCCACCATGTCAACAGAATCCTAGTTATGGACTTGTCTACCTGGCCAATATGTACCAACACTGGTGGGTAACACAAGCCAAACCACAGATCCCATACCACTCTTGGGAAGGGAGGAGTAAGCTGAAGAGTTACAAACATAAAATTGCCCAGGAGTCACCAAATCCCATGTGAAATCTCTTTTTATCTCTGATAAGGCAGTAACATTTTCAAAGGATATATATTTATGTGACCTCTCCTCTAAGCTATCGAGCTTCATCTTAGTACCGAGAAATATTGTGGTAGGGAATGGAATAGTGAGGTTGCATTTCACATTGTCATCCAGGTATCTGCTACTCAATGGTCCCTTACCTCTTTTAACACATGAATCAAAGGTCGGTAAATGGTCAATCAGTGAGGACAGGACTCCCACATATCTGAAAATGATCTTGGAAGACATGTTAAAATTAACTGAGATTTAAAAATCTGTGGATCTCTCAAAGACCAATGAGAGCAGTTGTGACCAGATAGATGGGCTCTACCTGTCAACGCTGATGTGACCTATAATAAAAGCAAAAAGGGCAAAAGACTTGTTTGGCAATATATGACCCTCTTCAGGTGCAAGTTGTGGCAAGTCTCATTCATGTGGACTGGAATTGTTGCCTATGATACAACAGAGCCCCAACGGAGCTGGTGACAGACCTAGCATCCATAAGTTGAATGCCTTTGTCTTGGTATAAAAGTATATCCTACTTGGCTATGGACATTAATAATAGCATTATCCTTAGTCCAATCATCAGAAGAGGGAATAAAAGAGGAAAATTTTAATATGGTTTAATGCTAAGAACAAAATAGTACCAAATGAAGGTAACATTTTTTAAACAGAGTAAATTAAATTAGGTTTACATATAAACTCCCTAATCACAAGAAAAGATAAGAATAAAAGTAAAAGCAAAACCAAATTCAATGACAAATAGGCAATAATGTACAATAAAAGTGACCGGATATAGTTAATCAGTCCATACATGATGGTACCAGTTTGACAAGAGGACAATAAATCCAAGAGTCTTTTTCTCCAATTTCGATGGCAGGTGGAGTAGTTAGCAATATTTGGAAGGGGTCTTCCCAAGCAGGCTGAGTCCCTCCAGTTCACTGAAAGCTCTTTACATACCCCTTTGTCTCCTGGATATAGATCATAGAGTGAGAAGACCTAGGTTCCTACCTATACTATTGCCCCAGAGTTATGAAGTTTATGTAATTTGATCTGTAATTCCCATCTCTAAAAAGAAACAGAAATGTCTCCCTCTAGGAATTATGTGTATACAGGGGGACAGATTTGGCCTGAATAGGGGATGTCCAAAGAGCATTCCAAATGGTGAGATGTGTAGATCTCCCCTAGGTCTGCTGTGCAGGTAAAATAGGTCTAAGGGGAGAACCTCAGTCCACTTCAAATGAATCTCAGTGCACCATTTACCAATCATGATTTTAAATTCTGCATTCATATGTTCAACTTGGTCTGATCTCTTGGTCTACTGGTAGGGTATATGGAATTTGGGAGTAATTCCCAAGCAAGAACAGATCTGTGATAAAATAGAATCAGTAAATTGAGTTCTCATAGCTGAATCAATGTATGCAGATGGGCTAAATTGGGGGATAATCTTCCTCAATAGCACTTTACCAACAAAAGCTGCTATGGTGCAAGTAACAGGGAAGGCATCTATCCATCTAGTAAGTTGGTCCATGATAACAAGACAAACTTTATATTGTCCAGCTTTAGGCATAGTGATGAAATCAATTTGCAAATGTTCAAAAGGTGTGTAAGCCCAGGGGATGCCCACCAAAAATCTTGGCATGGAAAGCACGTTGATTATATGCCTGGCAGGTAGGACAAGAAGCACACACAAGAGGGGATATTACTAATGCCAAGGGCCACCCAAACTCTTTTAATGGAGTCCACTCCCCTGAGTACCAAAGTGGCCACTCCTGTGAATGGATAAGCATATTTGATGATAGAAGCTTCTGGGAAATAGGAGTTTTCCTTCTGATAACACCCAAACCCCATTAATATGCTGTGCTTCCACTTCTCCACTTCCTGTTCATTATAAGAGAGAAAAATTTTGTTCATTATTGGATAGTTATTCAGATCCTTCTAAGGCAGCAAGCTTAGCTACAATGTCTACCACAATTTCCCCTAGAGACAGAGCCAGTCCCTCCTCAATATATATATTAAATTCACACAAAGGAAACCTCAAGGGAAAAGGCCTTAATGTAAGAGACAACAGAATCAGGTATTAAACTCACCTAGGGCCATACTTCCATCTTCAGGAGTCACCCTGAGGGCATTATCTTGAAGAAGTCAGATCTACTATTCAATATTATGAATTTCTATACCATCATGGTTTTGTTTGGGTTTTTTTCCCCCTGAAACTGAATGAAATGCCAATCTTGGTGACTGATGAGGAATTAAGCTGTTTTAATGGACTGATGAGCCTGGCATTGCCCAGCTATATTATTCCTTCATTTATTATACATATTTTAGGTATTTAGGGACCAGAAATTATATTTTTTAATGGACAAAAACAAAACCCAATACCTCCCCTCAAGGACATCACATTATACTGGAGTGAAAACAATTTGTATAACAAAAAGCTATTGCAAAATATATGTATATGGTGATTATGAAGGTGATACTAGCAAGTGGAGGAATCAGGATCAGAATGAGACTGATTAGGAAATGGAGCTTAAAATGAACCCTAGAAATAGTTTGGGATACCACCTTACAGAGGTGAGGAGGAGGAGGGAATTCCAGCTATGGAGGATAGCTTGGGCAAAGCCATTGCCAGTCACTCAGCTAGCATTTATTAAGCGCCTACTGTGTACTCAACTCTGTGTTAAGCACTGGGGATACATGGAAAGGTAAAAGACAGTCCCTGCTTTCTATGTCCAGACAAGTTATAGACAGGATAAATTGGGAGGTGGTATCAAAGGAAAGAGAATAGGGGGTAGAAAGTTATGTACAAGGCATAGCATGCACATATCTGGACCATAAAGTCCGAATGTATGATAAAGCTTGGGAAACGAACCAGGAACCATGTGATGAAGGACTTTAAATGAGCCCAATAGAAGAGTTTGGACTTTATCATAAGCAAGTAAGAGTAATGGATGCCCTTCTGTCTTAGAGCTAGACAGCAAGTAAGAGTTAAAAAAAAACAAAACTATGCTGTCAATCTACTTTAGTTGAAGGAGTTTCTATTCTGGGAATCCTCTACTACACTGATGAAACACGGGTCTTCACATACACACATTTTAAAGAAGCAGCCAGGTGGCCCAGTGAAAGAAAGATAATGAGTTCTGTTTGGGACGTTTTGAGTATGAGATGCCTTCAGGCCATCCGTTTGGAGACATCCAGTAGGCAGTTAGTGATGTGGGATTGCTAGTGGAGGAGAGAGACGAGGGCTTGATGTTTAGATCTAGGCGTCATCTGCATCAAAATGATAACTGAATCCATGGATGCTGGTGAGCTCACCAAAAGAAAGAAGGTTGAAGCCATAGAGGACCCAAGGTAGAATTGTGGAGTATGCATACTCATAATGAGACCATAAATGATGGTTCAATAAAGAAAACTGGAAAGATGTGGCCAGATAGAAGAATCAGAAGGCAAAAAGAAGGCACGAAACCCCTGAGTGGAGAGCGAGTTTGGATCTAGAAGGAGAAAATGGTCAGAAGTGTCAACTGTTGGAAGGAGGTCAAGAAGGGTGAAGAAGGAGCTAGATTTAGAGTGAAGGGAACAAATGAAAGCACACGAGAGTACGAATCAACAGAAAAATCATTTCAGAAGCAAATAAAACAGCTCCAGAAAGAAATATAGTCAGTAAAACAGACAGAAAGAAAAATACGCATTTTAAAAAATTAGCTCCAAAGAAAACTCACTATACAAAGTCTCTGCCAACAATAGTAACAGCAAAGAAAGTAACAAAGTTATTTAACATGAAAACACAACTCCATGACCAAGTGAAATATATTATAACCAAATTCTATCTGTTAGATATGTCTAACAGATAGCAAACAATAAATCCCCTTGTGAAAAAATTTAAACATCAAAACATAAGAAAACTTCAAATTCATATTCTTATATAAATCTAAGAACTTCTACATACTGCATACATCCATGCTTGAAAATGATCATATGAAAAGCTTACTTCCATACATGAAGAACAACTTATGCATACTGACAAGCACTCATGAAGAATTCATACCTTACTTCCATGCACAATGAAAAATTTCAATCTTACATACATGTGCATGTGAAAACTTTACACGCATGCATGTTCCTGATTGTTCCTGAATATTAAAGTACACAGGACTACAATCAAGAGCAACAACAGACAAAATGTGGCATGCAGCACAGATGGAGAGAGACCAAGACTCATAGTTTCTACAACCAACAGCAAAAAGACATGGAAGGACTTTAAAATTTTGGACTTGTGATCATAAGGTTATATAAGAATGCAACATACATGTTAACATCACATGAATACATACAAGTGTTACACGGAAATACAATGTAGGAAGAAATCTCACGGAATGGGTAAGTATATAAAATATGCATAATTGTAAAACACAAAATACCTGTGGAAAATTCAAACAAAGAAATTTCTTATTTGCATGAGTTTGCACAGAAATCAAAAACAATGTATTATATTTGAACATATGTACATCTGTATAGATACAACTTATGTACATATGTGAATACTAATGTACTAATCCACTAACTATATTAGAATGATTTATTAATGTTCTAATGACTAACAATAGAGACAGTTTAGAGATATTTGTTCAAAGTCTTAGCAATGTAGGGACAAATACTTAAATATAGAAATTAGATTACATTATGATTTTAGGTTAGCAATTGTTAGTAATAGAAAATTTTATTTAGTAGAATTTATGGAAATTAGGAGATAAGACAGTTACATATTCAAAACTGTTGAAATTGTTGAAATTGTTACATGATTTGTTATTATGTTCAAAACCATATTCGTGTAAAATCCTTATTACCTAAACCATTTTCCTATACCCAAACTTAGCACAGACTCAGGTAGACAGAATAGCTAAGTTAGATTAGGATTTGTTGTCTTGGAAGGTTAAAGGAATATTTAACATAGTACAGGCTTAAAAATTAGATAGTTAGAAATATATATGTGTGTGTATGTATATATATATATATATATATATATATATATACATATATGGTAAGTACCATTAAAAGATGCTGGTTGCATCTTTTTTCCAAAGACAAAAAGGGAGCATATTGTGGGAGTGAGAAATTGAGAATGATTTTGTAGCAGGAGTTAGGAGTAGCTGAGACTGATGACCTGTCATTCAAACGAGAGTATTCTATTTGGAATCTGACTGGGAAAAGCAGTTGGAGGAGACCAACTGATGGGTGATCCTTTGGCTTGAAAGGGGGAAGAGGCTGTTTTTTCTTGACTTGGAGACTGAAGCTGAAAGTGGTCTTTGGCTTTGAAGACAGAAGAAAGAAGGATAAAGTCCAGCTCTCTCTCTCTCTCTCTCTCTCTCTCTCTTTCTGTCTGTCTGTCTGTCTCTGTGTGTGTGTCTGTCTCTCTGTCTCTCTGTCTCTCTGATTTGCTCTGTTGTGATCATGACTGAACTTCCAGACCTATCAACCATTTCTCCCAATTGAACTATATTTCACCATCCTCCAACCTAAGATTCATCTTAGTATTAGGGAAACCCCAAAATACTCTTTCCTTCCATTTCTTCTCCTTCCCTGTCTTCCCCAAATAAACCCCTTCCTTCAGATAAAGAGAAAGAGTATTTCATTTGAGACATCATAAAACTCACCCTGAGTAGATTTAAGAGACTAATAGAAGATCAACAAGAAGGGGGAGGGAATAAGAGGGGAAGGGAAGAAAAAGGAGGAAGAGAGGAAGAGGGAGGAGGGAAAGAAGAAGAAAGAAGATAACAGCCTGCCTGATCTTTAGTTATCAATTACCATTCAAAATAGGTCCTTATTACAATTGTGAAACATTCCAAAACCAGGCAGGTCAAAAACAGAGAAAGAAAACTATAGGCCAATCTCCCTAATGAATATAGACGCAAAAATCTTAAATAGGATACTAGCAAAAAGACTTCAGCAAGTGATCAGAAGGGTCATCCACCATGATCAAGTAGGATTTATACCAGGGATGCAGGGCTGGTTCAATATTAGGAAAACCATCCACATAATTGACCATATCAACAAGCAAACCAAGAAAAATCCCATGATTATTTCAATAGATGCAGAAAAAGCCTGTGATAAAATGCAACACCCATTCCTATTGAAAACACTACAAAGCATAGGAATAGGAGGGTCGTTCCTAAAAATAATAAACAGTATATATCTAAAACCATCAGCTAATATCATCTGCAATGGGGATAAACTAGACGCATTCCCAATAAGATCAGGAGTGAAACAAGGATGCCCATTATCACCTCTACTATTTGACATTGTACTAGAAACACTAGCAGTAGCAATTAGAGAAGAAAAAGAAATTGAAGGCATCAAAATAGGCAAGGAGGAGACTAAGCTATCACTCTTTGCAGATGACATGATGGTCTACTTAAAGAATCCTAGAGATTCAACCAAAAAGCTAATTGAAATAATCAACAACTTTAGCAAATTTGCAGGATACAAAATAAACCCACATAAATCATCAGCTTTTCTATATATCTCCAACACAGCTCAGCAGCAAAAACGAGAAAGAGAAATCCCATTCAAAATCACCTTAGACAAAATAAAATACCTAGGAATCTATCTCCTGAGACAAACACAGGAACTATATGAACACAACTACAAAACACTCTCCACACAACTAAAACTAGACTTGAGCAATTGGAAGAACATTAACTGCTCATTAGTAGGACGAGCCAATATAGTAAAAATGACCATCCTACCCAAACTTATTTATCTATTTAGTGCCATACCCATGGAACTCCCAAAAAATTTCTTTACTGATTTAGAAAAAACCATAACAAAGTTCATTTGGAATAACAAAGGATCAAGGATATCCAGGGAAATAATGAAAAAAAAAACACATATGATGGGGGCCTTGCAGTCCCTGACCTCAAATTATATTACAAAGCAGCAGTCATCAAAACAATTTGGTACTGGCTAAGAGACAGAAAGGAGGATCAGTGGAATAGACTGGGGGCAAGCGACCTCAGCAAGACAGTATACGATAAACCCAAATATCCCAACTTTTGGGACAAAAATCCACTATTCAATAAAAACTGCTGGGTAAATTGGAAGACAGTGTTGGAGAGATTAGGAATTGATCAACACCTCACACCCTACACCAAGATAAATTCAAAATGGGTGAATGACTTAAACATAAAGAAGGAAACCATAAGTAAATTGGGTAAACACAGAATAGTATACATGTCAGATCTTTGGGAGGGGAAAGACTTTAAAACCAAGCAAGACATAGGAAGAATCACAAAATGTAAAATAAATAATTTCGACTACATCAAACTAAAAAGCTTTTATACAAACAAAACCAATATAACTAAAATCAGAAGGGAAGCAACAAATTGGGAAAAAATCTTCATAGAAACCTCTGACAAAGGTTTAATTACTCAAATCTATAAAGAGCTAAATCAATTGTACAAAAAATCAAGCCATTCTCCAATTGATAAATGGGCAAGGAACATGGATAGGCAGTTTTCAGATAAAGAAATCAAAACTATAAATAAGCACATGAAGAAGTATTCAAAATCTCTTATAATCAGAGAGATGCAAATGAAAACAACTCTGAGGTATCACCTCACACCTAGCAGATTGGCCAACATGACAGCAGAGGAAAGCAGTGAATGCTGGAGGGGATGTGGCAAAGTAGGGACATTAATTCATTGCTGGTGGAGTTGTGAACTGATCCAACCATTCTGGAGGGCAATTTGGAACTATGCCCAAAGGGCAATAAAAGAATGTCTACCCTTTGATCCAGCCATAGCACTGCTGGGTTTGTACCCCAAAGAGATAATGGGGGAAAAGACTTGCACAAGAATATTCATAGCTGCGCTTTTTGTGGTGGCCAAAAATTGGAAAATGAGGGGATGCCCTTCAATTGGGGAATGGCTGAATAATTTGTGGTAAATGTTGGTGATGGAATACTATTGTGCTCAAAGGAATAATAAAGTGGAGGAATTCCATGGGGACTGGAACAACCTCCAGGAAGTGATGCAGAGCGAGAGGAACAGAACCAGGAGAACATTGTACACAGAGACTATACACTGTAGTATAATCGAACATAATGGACTTCTCCATTAGTGGCGGTGTAATGTCCCTGAACAATCTGCAGGGATCCAGAAGAAAAACACTATCCATAAGCAGAGGACAAACTGTGGGAGTAGAAACACTGAGGAAAAGTAACTGCCTGACTACAGCTGTTGAGGGGACATGACAGAGGAGAGACTCTAAATGAACACTCTAATGCAAATACTAACAACATGGCAATGGGTTCAAATCAAGAACACGTGATACCCAGTGGAATCATGCTATGGGGGGTGGGGGGAGGAAAAGAAAATGATCTTTGTCTCTAATGAATAATGCTTGGAAATGATCAAATAAAACATTATTTTAAAAAATGTTATTGGAAAATGTTTAACAAAATAAATAAAAATACCAACTAATAGTATAATGTGTAATAGTATCTCTCTATTACAAATGTTAAATTATGTTTTTCTAAGTTTCTTTTTGCCTTTGGCATGACTGCTTGAAGGCAACTCTCAAAAAAAGTTAAATTACAAGCAAAGATCTAAATCTGAATTAGCAGGAATGTCCTCAAACAGGAGTTCCCTATACCAATAAAATAGTGACACAAACCCTAACCCATTGACTTCACATTCCCATCCCCAATAACTGTTCCAAACCATATCTTGTCTTCACATCTCCCAATTCTAATTTCCTCTCTTCTCTAAAATGACCTTCAGAGATTAACTCCAGAAACACTATTCAGAGTCTGAATTGATGCCCTTGCAAGCACAGTTTCTAACAGACCTAGCATCAAACTCCTGAGTCCTGGCAAAGGGGCATGCCATGTTTGGGGTGGGGTCTCATAACTATCTATTTGTCCATCTCTCTGTGTGCCTCATTCCTCCTAAGACACTTAAACCTTACCAAAACCTCCACTCCTTCCATCCCTCAATGACTTCTTCTAGGAGTCCATCCCATGGTTCTATTTTCCTGCCCTAAGTCCTCCCTGAGCAAAACTGTCACTACAAGTTTCCATACAGAACCCATTTTATTATCCTAAAATGTCCACACCATGTGTCAGGCAAAGGACCAAATGCCCCATGGACCCAGGTGGATCTCACACCAAGAAATATCTTCCCAGCATTCCCAGTGTTTGGCTGGGATTCATCCCCAACCCCAGGGAAGAGCAGTGAGAGAAGAGACCATAGATAAGAGTGGAAAAAAAAATACAATGGTACATGGGCCAATCACTGGTTCCTCTGTTCCTAAGTGCCTTTAGCTCTCACTGGGGCTCCCTGGCCTTTTTTATGTTGGGAAAAGAAAGGGGAAAAGTATTTATTAAGTATCTACAATGTATGAGTCACTTTGCAAATATTATCTCTTTTGATTCTCATGATGATCCTGGGAGTTAGGTGCTATTATCCCCATTTTACAGTTGAAGCAACTGAGGGAGATAGAGGTTAAGTCATTTACCTTAGGTCACTGAATTAGTAAGTTTCTGGGGATGGATTTGACCTCAGGTCTTCCTGATTCCAAGTCTAGCATTTTAGTCATCTGAGTCATCTAGCTGTCCCAATAAGTGAATGGTGACAGCTCCTTCCTTTCAAGGCCTCAAGGAGAGAGCTCTTCCCTTGTGGCAGAAGGTACTTTTAAGTCTTCTTTTGGGGAGAGGAAGAAGTAGACAGGGGTGGCCTCAGCCAGGGGTGGGGGTGAGGTTGATATGGGAATTGTAAAAATGGACTTGAATCCAGGACTTCAATCCCCAGAAGTCCTTGGTTCACTTCTCCAGAATGCTTTGTAATATCACTGGATTCTCACCTGGGCTGAGATCGAGAAGGTGTATTTAACCTGATTGGAAAGGCTTTTGCAGTCTTTTTTCCTTTCCTGTTTCTGCTTGCAAGAAGACACGGTTCTTTTCATAATGTAGGTGAAGTTGTCTAGGCCCCTGGGCCTAGACACGTGCTTTCTTATCCTGTATTTTCTTCAATCCTTAATCTTCAATAAACCTCTAAAAATATAATACTCCTTGCAGAGAAAAACTAATTGCTACCTGCCTCAGTTTCCCAAAATTTTAATCTTACAGAATGGGAATCAAGAGAGGATGCATCTTCCTTTCATTCACAAGAATCTTGGTGAATCCCCAGGTGGGCAAATGACTATGAAGGATCAGTTTCCCTAATACCCCTGGGGCAGGTGGATGGACTAAGTTCCCAGTGATATATATGGAATGTGGAGGGAAACTCAGCAAATGAGGTTCTCATGAAGACGAAGAATCTTCTAGGAAATTTCTGCCACGCATCACTCCATCTCCATCTATGGATCCTACACTTCCATGTCAGATGGATTTTCCTAATTCTGACTTAAGTCTGGAGGGAGGAAGCTGCACCCAGACTGAGTCAGAAGTCACTTAGTCATCATGCTGAGTATCACGCCCACCTCTACAAAGCTCTAAAGCACAAATTTATTTCAGATCTTCAGTAATGTGGTTTTCACTTCATCCCCTTTTTAGACATGAATGAGCAACTAATTCTTTTCACATTCATTCATACCCACGACCCCATTGGAATAAGACAAAGAATGTCCCCAACCACCTATCTTGGGGGAGTTCGTTGTTAAATTTTCCATATGAGCATTTACATCTTTAAAAGTCACAAATTGGAGCTTGATTTATTATTTTGTTGATTTCTAGATTTATGGAAGTCTTAATGCAGATTAAACTTAGAAGCATGACAATTACTTTTTTTGAGATGGTTGTTAAATACTTACCAGCATATTTCCCACTTTTCTGCCTTTTAACACCCCTCCAAGTCACACCTCCTCTAAAATTCCCAATTTTTGTTGACACCAAAGTTCTTTTAGCCAAGTTTATCCTTGACTTCTCCCTCACCCAGAATTCCCAACAAGTGTCCAAGTTGCAAGTGTGTCTAGACCATCTCTCAAACCTGGCAAAGCCATCAGTGTAGTTCAGTTTCTTACCCACTCTAGTCTGAACTGTAGTGACTTCCTGGTATAATTAGCCTCCCGGCTTTCAGCCTCTCTTCTCCAAAGCATCTTTTACACAAATGCCAATATCATATGCCCAAGGCACAAGTTTAACCATGCTTTAAAACCATCAATGATCCTACATAGTCTAGAGGATAAAATATTACCTCCTTACCTGTCATTTAAAGACCTTTTTAATCTGTTTCTAATCTGCTCTTTGGATCTTCTTTTATCTTATTCCCATTCACAAATGTGAACCTCTGGCCAAACTGGGTTCCTAGCCATTCCCCTAACTTAATGTCAATCTATTCTTTCTGCACATTTGGAGAATCTGTTTTCATGCAAAGAATGCAGTACCTTCTTCATCTCCACTTATCTGAATCCTTGACTTCCTTCAAGCTTAGATCAAATGCCAACTCCTCTACAAAGCCCTCTATGAGCTTCCCAGTAGTGAATGATCTTTCTCGTTTTACCCTGCTTTGGATTTATTTGAATACTTTTTATATTATCCAGTTAGAATGGAAGATCCTGTAGGGAATGGATTCATGAGTCATGATCGTATCAACTCTTCAGGAGTTCCAGGACTGTGTCAGTCTATTGCCTTATGGCCTCACTTGGCATCCCTTGAATTTTGTGGACTAAAGTGCTCATCCTGGCCCCCGTGCCCTCATGTATTTGGTCTCCTCCTTTAGAATCAATCTATCAATATTTATTTATTAAGAAGTACTTAATATTATTAGAACCAAACCAGGAGACTCCAATTACGATAGAAAAATCCGTCTTGGACTCATTCACTCATACCTCATTGCCCTCATGACTGTACTTGTAAATCTTTGGATTTCACCATCAGGACTCAACTTCTTTCTCATCCTGGAATTCCCCTTGACACTTATATAATTTGTGGAGCCTTGTGACACTGGAGAACTCCTCTGTCATGCCAGTCCCTTTTCCCATGGATGAGTCCTAATGTGGGGGTGGGGAGTGTCTCCATTTTGGGATGGGCCCAGGTTATCCCTGTTTCATTCCCCTCCTGGTCATCTTTGGACTCTAAACTTTGACACCATACCCCATTTTCTTTCCCCACTTTTCATATTCCTTTTCTATACTGTCTTCTTGAGGAGAGGGCTTGTCTTTGCTGTTTTAGGTGTATTCCCAGCCCTCAGTACAATGTTCTGCATATATAAGAAACAATTAATACTTTAAAAAAATTAATTGTATATAGTGGACAACTGAGTGACTCAGTAGACAGGGAGCCAGGCTTGGAGATGGGAGGGTCTGGGTTCAAATCTGGCCTCAGACACTTCCTATTTGTGTGACCTCAGCAAGTCACTTAAATCTCAATTGCTAAGTCCTTAGCACTATCCTGTCTTGGAATTGATACTAATTCTAAGCAGATAGTAAGGTGTTTTAAAGTGTTATATACATACAAGCTTTGTACTTTTTTATTGAAGGTCCCTTACGATTTCATTGGCATAGGGAATTTCCAGTGAGTCAGTGAATATTAAGCACTCACTCTGTACCAGGCTAAGTGTTAGGAATATAAAGAAAGATTACACCATGTTAGAAACAAGATGCAAAATTACTGATCATAGAAGATGTATGTGGTGCATGTGGAAGATAATCCCTAAAGGGGCTAACACTGGCAGTAAAGGAGGACTGGGAAAAGATTTCTCCCAACCATGTTAGGATAGCATATGCTCTGCAACATATAACCTCAGAGAGCTGTCTAAGTGGCCAAGAGGGTAAGTACCTTACCCAGGATCACACTATCAGTACATATTAGAAGTGGTAAACTTGAACTTGGGTCTTCTGGACTGGGGTCAACCCCTTTTCTGCTATGTCACCCTTCCCCTCTGCATCTATTCAATATTCAATATTCAATAAATGTTTCTCCACTGGAAGAGAATTAAATTGATTAGAACAGAATAGAATTTTGGCTTTTGTAAGAGGAGCCTAAGATAACAGACATTGTCATGCCAGGAGAGTCAGACCTTGGCCCAAAGACTAGCCAATGATGTAGCTGTATCCCGGATCAATTGGAATGTTTGCAATGGGAGCTGTGGGACTCATCCATAGCTATTCCATCCAGCTCTATACAGCCTCTCCTGTCCCGTTGTGCAATGTTTACAAACTCCCAACTCAGGGATGTAGGGGAGCTCAGTGGAAAGATTAGAAATCAAAAGATATCGATTCTAGTCCAAACTGCAATGTGGCTCTAGGCAGCAACATTCCTCTTAATTTTAGCAAGAAGAAAAGTGTAAACTCCCAGAGGTCAGGGCAAGGTTCTTTCTTTGATCTGTAGATTGATCTGTAGATCACCAGTACCCAGCACAACCTCTAGTACATAGTAGGGGTTCAGTACATTCTTCATGGTTTATTCCATACTGGTTTGTAGATTGTGAGCTCCTGGAGGGCAAAGATTGTCTTTTGTCTTTATGAACTCAGAAATTAGAAAAGTGCCTGGTACATGGTAGGCATTCAATAAAAGCTTGTTGATTGATTGATTGATTAGCAGTAGTCAACATAAAGCAATGGTCAAGAGATCCACACTCATTCTTTTTTAATACTTCCCTTATGTCTTAGAATTGATGTCACTTGCCCAGATTACACAACTAGTATTTCATTAATACTAAGCACCAATTCTATGGCAGAAGAGAAATAAGGGCTAGGCAACTGGGTCTGAATAACTTGACCAGGGTTACACAGTCAGTAAATGTCTGAGATCAGATTTGAACCCAGGCCCTTCCAACTCCAGGACTGACACATTATCCACTGTGCTACCCAGTTGCTCCTCCACACATTCATTCTCATCAGTAGCTTCTTTGTACATCTCTTTTCACATGTTCATACTGGCACACATGTATACACACAAACTTGCTATTCCAATCATTGATATTCCATTGATTCCATTTGGTCCGTTAGTTAGTTAGTAGTAGTCTCTCGGAAGCTGAGAATGATGATCAAAGACACTTGTGTGTGAAAGAGATTTAAGTGGAAAAGTCGGTGCACAGAGACAGTCCCACTCTCTCGGTGTTGGAAGCCTGGGTCCAGTGGCACGAAAAGTCATTACAACCGGAGACTTCCTCAGCTGCATTGGATGGCTGTGTTGTCCTTTGTGCTCCAACACGCCCTGAGCACTCCACAGTGCTTTGCTGCGTCGCCCTTTCAGCCGTTGAACCTTCTTATTGGTTTCTTCCGCCTGTTCCACCAAAGCAGTCTTCACATGCTGGGTGAGCAAAGCCCTGGTTCACCAGGGGTCGACGACCCGATGGCTACCCTCACAAGGTTTAGCTGGCCTGTTGAAGCCGTTGCCTGGGGTTTGACCGCTGCCGCATGCTAGCAGCTACTGGGAGCCACAAGTGAGAGCTGGGTGTCAGGTAGGGGTCAGAGGCTGGAGAGCTGCCCTAGGAGGGCACGACAAGCCCTCCATACCAAGGTGATACCCCTCCTGAACACCCCATACACCCCGTAACAATTTGGTCTGTAACAATGTGGAAAGGACTAGGGACAATGTCTCCAGGTCTCATGTTTAATTCTTCCTTATGCTATCGGTTTCAAAGCAAGAAAAAATTGCAAGAAAGTAGCTGTTTTGAACATCAACATATCTGATTCCACAAGCAGTTTCCTCAGAGCAATTCTACATAAAGACACACCATCCAATCATGAGGACCTCCAATTAAATGTTAGTCTCTCTTCCAGGAAGTCTGTCACTTGGAGCTCTTCTGGGCATTGCCCTTGGAGGCTCAGAGTGAAACAAGCTTTGTGGGAGACTTTAGGAATAGAGCTGCTAAAAGTCCAGGAGCTCACTGTAGTCGTCGTTGTCGTCGTCATCATCATCATCATCATCACAATAATTTAGTTACTAAAGGGCTACTATAATACGTGCATTATGGTAGGCACTGGAGATATAAAATATAAAGTGGAAATGGGTACACACCTAAAGGAACTTACAGTCTAGAGAAAATGCACAGATTTATTTAGGTATGAACCAAAGATATACAAAGCAGGAAGATTTATCTTCCTGAGTTCAAATCTATCCTCAGACACTTCTTATCTGTGTGACCGAGGGCAAATCACTTAGCCCTGTTTGACTCAGTCTCCACATCTGTAGAATGAGCTGGAGAAAGAAATGGCAAACCACTGTATTCTTTGCCAAGAAAACCCCAAATGAAGTCTCAAAAAAGTCATACATGAATGAACAACAACTAATATTGTATTGTACTTTTATTGATTTTGTTCCACATTTCCCAATTACATTTTAATCTGACTTTGGTAGCACTTGAAAATAAGCCACAGTGAAGATTGAATCACTTCTAAAGTCCATTCCAAATCTAAATCTGTAACTCCATAAGCACTGACATGTCACTGAGCAAGGAAAGTGACAGTTGGTACCAATAGAGAAGAAACCCTATTGTCTCCCCCCCCCCCCCAGCTATATCTAGGGATTCCACTGGCACAGATCCTTCCCTGGTGGGAGGAGATAATGCTAGATATAATGAGGGAACTAGCATAAATACTGTTCCTAGGCATTACAGGGGAAAATAAACATGAATCAGAGATGGCCCAGGAGTCACCACTCTTGGAATGGCTTTCAGATTCAGGGGAGAACAGCTCAACGAGGACCCTGAAAGAGAAAGATGGGAAAAGAGATGGAAAAGAAAAAGTCAGCAGAGTTCAAGTATCAGTCATGAGAAGAGGAAGAGCTACTTAAGTTCTGGGGGATTTGAAGACCAGTGGACAGAGAGGCAAGAAAGCAAATTCATGGGGGCAGCTGGGTAGCTCAGTGGATTGAGAACCAGGCCTAGAGATGGGAAGTCCTAGGTTCAAATCTGGCCTCAGACACTTCCCAGCTGTGTGACCCTGGGCAAGTCACTTAACCCCCATTGCCTAGCCCTTACCATTCTTCTGCCTTGGAGCCAATACACAGTATTGACTCCAAGACAGAAGGTAAGGGTTTTATTTAAAAAAAAAAAAAGAAAGAAAACAAATTCAGCTCTGATCTCTTCCACTTCCCAACTATGTGACTTTAGATGGGTCACATGCCTCCCTAACCTTGGCTTTCTCATTTGTAAAATGAGGATAATAAAAGTAACTTTTCTTAGATCCAGGATTCCATGAGGATGAAAAAACAACCTAAAATTAAGGGGCAGCTAATTGGCTCATAGATAGCTAGATCTGGATAAAGGAGGTCCTGGGTTCAAATTTGACCTCGGGAATTTCTTAGCTATATGACCCTGGGCAGAAATGCCCAACTCTTACTACTCTTCTACCTTAGAACTGATACTTAATATTCATTCTAAAATGGAAAGTAAGGGTTAAAAAACCCTACCATTATGTTAAAGAACTTTTTGAAATGAAAAAAAAAAACTGTATGAAGAGGATAGACCTTCCCTGCCCCGAGACTGCTCACCCTAAATCAGGCTAGTGGGTGTCCTCTAGGTGGAAGTGTGTGTTTTTTTCTTTCCCAGAGCCCTTGGTCAGTGTGATAGGCCCTCCCAGTGAACTGCAGATGAAACAGTCAGGATAGGCAGCTGACTCAAAGGTAGCGGTGCTGCCAGTTTCTTTCAGGTAAAAGACAAAAGGTTTCTCTGCCTTCTTCAAATTATACAGGTCTGTTATGTTCTTTTTCTGAGGAAAAGAAAGAAAAAGTCTATTAGAGGAGAAAAGCTGAGGGGGAGAGAAGAAAGCCAATGCAGCTGCCCCCTCCATCTCTTGCAGAGAGAGGAGAGGAGGCTTTGGCCTTCTATGAAGAATTTGCTTATGGGAGAGAGTGGAACAGATACACTCAGAAGGGTACTCATAAATAACCTGGAGTCCACATTACTAGAAGGAAAATTCACGTCAGTGAGATCGCAGATGCCCTGGGGTAAAGGGGTAATTCTCTTCTAGGGGGATTGATCTCAGCAATGAAATGGAGAGAAAAGAGAAGGATTAACTAAACAGTGATGCCTAACATATGTGAGAGCTTCAATTATCCAGACCCCAAATGGAGCAATTTCTCTACCAAAAGCACAGTAGCTAATGGTCCTTTCTTATCTTACCTTAATAACAAGAGGCAGAGGAAGGAGTGAGGGGACAACCATTATGCATATAATTCTCACCAATAAGGAATAAATGACTGGTTAATTAAAAGAGGATTGATGACAAAGTTAGGGAAATATTACTTCCCTATACTTAACTTTCAGACACAAAGGCTGGACAGCATCCAAAGTGCACCCTAGATTTGGGGACAATACATTGCAGTGGTTCAGAGAAAGGATAGGTGGGATTCCAAGGATTAACGTAATATCAAAGGAAAATGGCAGCCTGTCAGCCCAAAGAGAAACAATCCAAAGAAGGAAGGAAAAAAATGAATTCACATGAGACCTAGCAGTCAACTGGCAAAAAAAGAAAAACAACAAAAACAAAACCACCAAAAAAAAAGGAGGGATGCAAAGGGTGGTAATGGGAATTAAAGAAAAAAGTATGAGGAGCACCGAGGTGCAGAATGAGTTGATTGATAAGGAAGACTAATGACAATTAAAAAAACAGATTGCGTTTTATATTGAAAGCACAAGGGAGACTAATGAAGGAAGAAAAATGCTTAGAAGGGATGAGATGATGATCAGTGATGAACAAAAGGGAGAGCTACCCTTTCTCTCTCTGTATCTCCGTCTCTGTCTCTGTCTCTCTCCCCCATCTGTCTGTCTGCCTGTCTGTCTCTCACCTGCTTTTTCTAAAATAGAGAACAATCTTTGACTTTGAAAAAAATATCCTACTCCAAAGAAACAGGGAGAGAGACTACCTGGTTGTCTTTGATCAAGGCAAACTGATTCGAGTAACCAATTCAAAAAGGATTACATTATGATACCAAAAGGTCTGGCAGATGTTACTGCTGAACCATTATCCATACTTTTTGAAAGGCTGTGGAAATTGGAAGTAATACTGTAGAACTGGAGTTGAATAAATATTGCCTTGATTTTCAAAAAATGAAGGAGTCTGCCATCTAGATGACAGTGATCTTGAATCTGGTTCTTGGCAAAAAGTGAGATCATATAATTAAAGGAATGGTTGATGAACATTTAGAAAAGGAAACAGTGATCACAAGGAGTCAGCAAGACTTCCTCAATCAATCACAGGCATTCATTGAGGATCTATTATTTAGCAGACACTGTGCTAGGCTCTATGGATAAGAATGAAATTAATGAAATAATTTTTTCAAGGAACTATTCTCAGAACAGGTTGTATCAGACCAACTTTCTGTATTAGTGAGATGATTTAAGTCTTCTTCTTTAGCCTCTGTACAATAGGTGGAGGGGTCTTAAAGGAACCCTGCTTCATTTCCTTTTTTTCTCCAGAAATGGATTCTGGGTTGGGTCTTTTTCTTTGCTCCCTCTTTGTTTGATGTATCTCTACTCCGTGTATTTTGTTTATTAAATGATATACAAACTCATAGGACATATTCATATTAGCTTCTTATAAATGAACAAATCTTCTGTTGGTTAGATAAGGCCAGACTCGGGAGTGGATAGAATTTTTTTGGATTCAGATGCTATATTCATACCTGCTTCTATGTGCATTAATAGGAAAACATAGGTTGATAAACTCAGTGCTCTATGAGACACATTTTTAGGTATAGTCAATGTAGGTTGTCCACATAAGGAAAAAACTCACCCAGAACAAGGGAGAGGGATAGGTCAGGGAGGGAACATGCTCAAAGATTATGTAATCTCAAAATGGGCTTGGTTAAGAACAGGTAATTGTTGCCAAATATAGGGTTGGGCATTCCTGATCAGATCCAGATATGGCAGAAAAGTTCTCTGTGTCCTTTAATGATAGTAGACTTGGATAGAAGGACTTTCTTTATCAGGACCACAAACTGGTAGAAAAACCTAGTATTAACTATCAAAGGCAGCAGAAGGAAAATGAGTCAAGGTCCCCGCAGCAGATCTACAATTCAAGTAATCAAGAAGTGGCAAACCTTGTCTTCTGAACACAGAATTAATAGTGGAAATGGACAAACTCTTTTTTTGCCTGTATATCTGCCTCTATGGGCATTAGGGACACTTAGCCTAAGTGACTCTATATTGAATTTTAACCATTATGAATATACCATTAAATAATATAAAATTTGTGGTTTTCATAGTGTGGGAAGGAGATATTGGAGGGAGAGAAAATAAATGTTTCCTATCTGAAAAATGAAATTTAAAGGAAGAAATAAATGCATAGTATCTAAGAAGACAAGTTGGAGTTTGTCCAAGGGACACCTGTGATTGTGAAGGGCTTTCGAAGGGTGCCATAGCTAGATGAACTAAAGGAAGAGTAAACTGGTCTTTTTTAATGGAGACAAGACTGTGAGTTTCCAAAGGTTATCTTACAAGAAAGACTTGTATTTGGTGCCAGAGGGAAGAACAAAAGAAAGATTCTAAAGCTGCCAAGAAGCAGATGTATACTGATGCAAGGAATAACTTCCAAACAATTACAGTGGTCCCAAATGGAATGGTCCAAAGATAGTGAGTTGCCCATTACTGGAGAACTTCAAGAGGAAGCTGATCAGGAAGGTTGTAGAAGAGAGAGATATTTTTTCATGTTGGTTCAAATTAGCAAATGCTAATATGCCTTCCCATTCCAAAGTACTGTGACTCTCTGAGACTCACCTCCAGCTTTAAGGTGGCCTGCCCTCCACTGTCAACACAGGACAGAGCGAGGCCATTAGATTTCACTCCCATGTAAATAGCATTGCCTTTGTCTTTATTAACGTAGGCGTCATCTCTGCATGATATGGTAAGGATTTTTTCTGGGAAAACAAGGAGACAGGATGAAATGATGCATCAGACACAGAAAGGGGCCAGAAAACAAGACTCAGGAGGTAGGATCTGTTCTAGGAGATGGAGATGGAGTAAGGCTCCTTCTAGGTCCCTTCCAACTGAAGCACAGAGGCTAAGGAGGAGGGTCTGGATTCCTGGGTATCTCCTCTGTGTTACATTGACTCTGGAGACTCCAGCACCTCACTCCCTACTAGCCTGATCCTCTTGTTTCCTCACCTTCTGCATTCCCCAGTAATGAGGGATCCTGGCTCAGCAATGTCTCCTTCCATAGGCTCCCATCTTAGTTCTTATCTCCATAAAACCTCTAGAAGCCTATAGGACAGAGGCCAGGTTGGCCTTTTGAGCCTTCATCTTCATCCATTCCCAATCCTTTCCATCAAAGACACTATCTGGCCATATAAGCCAAGACTGTTCCTCTCTACCAGGTACAAAAGAGCAACAAAAGTTCTCACCTCCAGTAGGAATGTTGCTAAAGAAAACCAGACACAGACCTAGTATCTTATAGATGCTGAGCTACCTGCAGCTAATGGCTTCACCCTGAAATAGGAACCACCCAAATCTAACCCTGGTTCCCTCTCCTCCACAGCAAGAAAATTGAAATTCAGTCCCAGTTCAACATCTTTCTCATTTGGTGTCCTTACACATGTCACTTTGTTCTCCTGGGACTCAGTTTCCTCCACTGCAAAATGGACATAGCAATGCCTGCCCAACATACTTTAAAGGAATGTTGTGAGAATAATGTGGGAAGATGCCAAAGTGCTTTACAGTGTCCTTCGAGGGTACAGGAGAAAGAGTACTGATTCTTAAGTAAAAGGGACCTGGGATTCAGATCCTGCCTCTGTACTTTCTGTGTGACATTCTCAAGTCAGTTAATTAATCTGTGCTTCAGGATTTTTATTTGTAAAATGAAGGGTTTGAACTAAGTAGCCTCTGAGGCCCCTTAATCTGGCCCTTGAGGACAAGCCTCTTAGGTAGAATGTTGGGGAGAGAGCTAAGGAGGAGGAGTCTCTGACCAAAGCCTTAGTAACCCACATAGGGATTGTATTACACTCTGCTTTCCTTTTTTCTTCTTCTCCTCCCTCTTTCACCCTCCCTTTTCATCCTTCTTCTATTTGGTTTTCTGGCTTTAGAACATTCCAAAGTTCTAACTCAGGAGTGATAACTGTAGGTCAACCAATCTAGGCTTTCCTCCATTCTCCCAATGCAGTGTTCTCTTTCTCCCTCTTTTCTACTCTTTACTATACCAAAGACAAATCCATCATCTGTCTATCTCTTTCTCTGTCTGCTATATTTTTGTCTTTCTGGCTCTCTATTTCTATATTTTTCTGTCTCTGTTTCTCCATCTCTGTCTCTGTCTCTCTGTCTGTCTCTCTGTCTGTCTGTCTGTCTGTCTGTCTGTCTCTCTCTCTCTCTCTCTCTCTCTCTCTCTCACACACACACACACACACACACACACACACACACACACACACACACACAGACACACACATGTATGGGACCTAGAGAACAATCCAGGGCATTCCTGGAGTTGAAAAGGTTTCTGGAACCTGTCCCGAGGGACACCCACCGTCCCCCAAGGAATAAGACTGCCTCAGAGGAAGAGACCCTAGGAATCAGTGTGTCACTTACCTGGGATCACATTTTCATTCAGGGGAGTTCCTATAAGGATCTTCCCCTGAAGGACCCATACTTGCTGCTCCATGTCATGAACTATTCTCTGGCGAGGTTGTTCTCCAGAAACTAAAAAGAAATGGATAAAATGCAAGTGTAGTTAATTAATGAAGACTAAAGTTGCCTTAATTAACTGCTGGCCATTGGATCAAGACAGACTGGGGTCAATGGAACAAAGATCCTAAAAGGTTTTATATATGAACATGGCCTACATTTTTCTGTAAAGAAAAGTAGAGAGCTACGATGTTCCAGGGGAAAAGAGGACACTGTAATATATATATTACATATATATATATAGTAATGTATATATAGACACTGTAATAATTAAAAGGGATTGTTGATGATTGAAAAGGGACAGGGGATAAGGAAGGTTTTGTAAAAGGGAATGTTACATATAATATAATAGTATAATGCACACATATCAATATATGTATGTTTATACACATATTACATGCATGTATATATCACACATATATATTACATGTATATACTATATCCCTATATGTATAGCTATGTTGGTAGATGAATGGTTATATACGCACATAGCTAGAAAGATATCTAGATGACTATATAAATAGCTAGATACATACATATATGCATACATAAATAGATTAATAGACACATAGATAGATATCTTATTCTGTACCCAATAGAATGTAAGTTCCTTGAGGTCAGGAACCACTTCTGTCTTTGTATCCCTAGTTTCTAGTACAATGTATTTCCTTTGTGCTAGTGCCTTCCCTCTGAGATTATCCCCAATTTATCCTGTCTGTATATTTTCTGTATATGGTTGTTTGCATGTTGTCTCCCCTATTAAGAGTGTAAGCTCCATGAAGGCAGAGACTATCTTTTGTCTCTTTTTAATATATATTTCCGCTGCCAGTGATGGCAAACCTTTTAGAGACTAAGAGACTGTAACTCTCATGCCACATATGAGCCACTCCCTTACCTAGACAGGGGAAGAAGGAAGCACTTCCACTGGGCTGCTGGGCCAAGGGGGGGGGGTGTAAAGTGAGGAATATCCTCACACATATAGAAAGGGGGTGGGGAGCAGCCCCCTCCAGCACACGTGCCATAGGTTCACTAACAAGGCCCTATGCTTAGCATGGTGCCTGGGACAAATTATGTTTTTAGTAAGTTTCTATTAGATGCCCTCCTGTAACAACTACTTAGTAAACTTTTGTTTTGACTGATTGAAAGATTATCCCATCTTTCTCTATAGCAACTACTAGAAAGAAAAAAGTGGGGGAGCTGGGAAAAATCCAGCCCAAAGCCAAGCTAAATAACTTTCATTTGATGCCAGTGCCTTGGGATATACTCAGTTTGGAGGAAGGGAAAAAGCTATGAGGTGTTGCAAGGAGTATCATGCCACCAAAACAATCTAGCCCTACATCATATATTAGAGTGACCATGTAATCCTAGAAATTAAGGTGAGTATGCAAGAAGTGTTGAAAGAGATGTCCTCTATAACACGTATGGCCAGAAAAACACATGACCAGTAATGTTAAGAAAACAAGAGGTAATAGATGAGCAATCTCTATGTCATGCTGGGAGCCATATAATATAAAAGACCTAAAAGAAGACATGGGCAACTAAATAACCATGGAAAGAAATCAAGAATCTCACAGACCAACCTAGTGTGGAGAGGTTCTGGTCTATACCTCTGGAAGCAATCAATATTCACATTGATAATATCATAGAGTTATCATAGTAGCTAATGAGTACAAGTCTTCTGAGTAACTAATCCCCTGACCTGTATAGTTTATGCACTGTAGAAATGCCTGCTGACTGTTTCTCAACGGATATGAACAGGGAAAGCTAGGCGACTCAATGGATAGAAAGTCAGGCTTGGAGATGGGAAGTCTTGGTTTCAAATCTGTCCTCGGACTCTTCCTAGCTGTGTGACCCTGGGCAAGTCACTTAACCCCCATTGTCTAGCCCTTTACCACTGTTCTGCCTTGGAACCAATATACAATCAGACAGTAAGAATTTTTTTTAAAGAATATGAAAAAAACAGCTTTGGAAAAAAATGCCAACTATTTACAACACAAAAGCTTATTCTGAATCACTAATCATCAAAGAAATATTAATCAAGGTGAACCTCACCTTTTCCTTCACACACAGGAAATTACTAGAGACAACCAAAAAATATATCCCATTCATTCTCCAATATTCTAAAATTGCTCACGTGCAGTGGTTAGTAAGCTAAGTATGATGGATGTTTTTTGATCTGGACCTGTGATTTCATTCATCTAGGGAGTTCCCTAACGTGGAAACTCACTCCACAGAGGACAAGAACTCTGTTACTCAGCCTCACAGCAGTGCTGTGGGCACCAAGACACTGTGATATTCCCCAGTCACAAGAGCCAGCCAGGCAAGATTTGAAGCTGGTTCTTCATGACTTGAAGGCTAGTTCCCTATCCATTACCTCCAAAGATTCTCACAAGCATGGAGGGAAGATGGACTATTTTTGTTTCCAAGCCTTGAATTATCATGAAATTATTTTGCTCACATAATGTTATTCTATTAGTGTATCCTTTTAAATTAAAGGTGATGAGCATTATGGATATAAACAGAAAATTTTTTTGGGGGGGGAGGAGGAAGTGGAGCAGTAGGAGGCTAGACCCAGAGCTGAGATTTCATTGTTGTAGAAACTACCTGTCCCAGGAAATAGACACTAAGGTTATACAAATTAGAGAGCTCCTGGGGATTTATTATTAATCACACTATTAAGCCAAGTTAACTTGCCAAGTGCCTTTTAGGAATTAGAGTTGCTGAGGAATAAATTTCATATTAGAAGGAAGGGAAGGAGGGAGGGAAGGAAGGAAAGAAGGAAGGAAGGAAGGAAGGAAGGAAGGAAGGAAGGAAGGAAGGAAGGAAGGAAGGAAGGAAGGAAGGAAGGAACGAACGAAGGAAGGAAGGAACGAAGGAAGGAAGGAAGGAAGGAAGGAAGGAAGGAAGGAAGGAAGGAAGGAACGAACGAACGAACGAACGAACGAACGAAGGAACGAAGGAACAAAGGAACGAAGGAACGAAGGAATGAAGGAAGGAAGGAATGAACGAACGAACGAACAAACGAATGACCAAACGAAGGAACAAACAAAGGAATGAAGGAACGAACGAATGAACGAATGTAGGAACGAAGGAAGGAACAAAGGAACGAAGGAAGGAAGGAACGAAGGAATGAAGGAACAAAGGAACGAAGGAAGGAAGGAACAAAGGAAGGAAAGAAGTAGAGAAAGAAGGAAGAATAGGGAATGTGGGAAAATGTACTAAATCTACCTCCTCTTTAGGATGAGAAACATTCAGGAATCCTGAGAGTGGATTTTTAAACCTCCTCATCCCAGGATAAACATAAATTCTCTTCCTGCTAGCAGAGGAGCCCATGACATCCCAAGGACGTTAACTTACAACTTTTTCCGCCGCCCTCTTCATTCATTTCAAAGTCTCCTCAGATCTGTAGAAGCAAGACAAGGGTCAGTGATATGAAGAACTTTCCTTGGGGCCTGGCCTGGAAAGAAACCCAAGCAAGTAAACTTCTAACTTCCCCCAAAGTTTATCCTCCCATGACTGAATATTAGATTGATGAGATTCCGGCCAGACCCTCAGAACAACAGATGGGGACAGCCAACCAGGCTTCCAAAGCACCCCCATTTCCAGAAAGCCGCACAATGTTTCCAACCCCACTCCTACCCCGCCAAGCCCCCAAAGCCTTTTCTGAATAAATCTAGTACCAGAAGTTCCTACATAGAACCAAGCTCAACATCCTTAAATGTCCATATTCCACGGGCGGGCAAGGGCTGTGCTACCCCATGGGCCCAGCTGGACCTCACACTAAGAAACCATCATATTTCCTCCCTGGCCAGGGGTTAGCTGGGCCCCATCCTCTCCTACAGGACCCAGCAGTGAGAGAAGAATACAGTCACAGCTAGGCACAAAGAGCAAGTATCTTCACCTGTTACTGCCTTGTTCCTATGTCCCTGGGCACCTGAGCTGTGACACCTTCAGCTCTTAGAGGCTCCAATAGGCCCTTGTGGGACTGCCGGGATTTTTATCCTGCTGAATAAGTGGGAGGTGTCAGCTCCTCACTCTGAGCTCTAGAATGCTCCTTCCTGGAGGCAGAAGAGATAGAGGAGTCTCCTGGGCGGGAGCTGCTGCCTTAGTAAAAATTATTTCATTCCTATGATCCTTGGAAATCCCCAAATTTTCCTGGGGTGAATGGACAGGTCAGGTTCATGTGGAATATGGACAGAAGCCCAACTGGGGGGATGAGGAAAGGGGAAGAATCTTTCACACACAGACTCACACCCATTCCTACCAATCCCACCAATATATCCTACCCATCCAGGCCAGGTGGAGGTTCCTAAATCCTCACTGGTCATTCCATGTCTCAAAAACCCACCAGGTTTCTTCACTACCAAGTGGCTCCAGTCAGTCAGGCATGTAAACACCCCTATCTGGCTTGAAGTGACCCTTTCGGTCTTATCTTACAGTATTCCTGGTCCCTCAAATGCTCTAACAAAACCAGGTTTCTAATTGAACATGGCCTGTGCCTTCCCTACTCACTTTATTTGTGCAATTGCCTGAGCCTGGAATGCTATCTCCTACCCTTCGACCTCCCACTTTTGGTATTCTATCCATCCTTCAAGGCTGTATCAAACCCCTTGCCTCCAAATGGCCTCCCTTAGTCTCTGCTCCCTTTGGGCAGTGGTCTTTTCCTCATTATCAACAATAAACTTTTTAATGGTCTTTTATATACGCAAAACACGGGGTCAGGCCTTAGGGAGTGAATCAAAGATCAAGACTGTGGGATCATAGTTTCTAAACTGGGAACTTTAGAGGTCTGGGCAGTGGGGTGCCACAGCAGATAGGGTGATGATTAGAATTCTCTGAAGACTTTATTAATTTATTAGTATTTATTAGTAAAGAGGTATGTGTGTGAGAGAGAGATAGAGGGGAGAGGGGAGGAGATGGAGAGAGATGGAGATGGGGGAGAGACAGAGAGGGAGATGAGAGGGAGAGAAAGAAACAGAGAGAAACAGAGAGAGAGAGAGGCAGAGAGGGAGAGGGAAAGGAAGAGACAGAGAGGGAGAGACAGAGAGACAGAAACAGAGAGAGAGAGAGAGAGAGAGAGAGAGAGAGAGAGAGAGAGAGAGAGAGGGAGGGAGGGAGGGAGGGAGGGAGAGAGAGAGAGAGAGAGAGAGAGAGAGAGAGAGAGAGAGATCACATGATCAGCTAGTCATATCTAATTAATAGCCATTTCACACACTGTATAGGCTCATCTGCCAAAAGCTGCTGCAACCAGCAAGTGTCTCCAGTCCCTGAGAACCAAGAGTTAAATGCCACCCCCCAAAATGGAGAGAGTGATGAATGTCCAACCAAAGAGCCCACACTTCCTGCATCCCTTCTTTTATGAAGCCAGTTTTCATCACTCCTCCTGGTACTCTCAGGTTGGAAATATTTAAGCTCAGTTTGGGTCCGAGTTTTGACTTTTTAATACTCCACCCATTGCATGGGGACTTCAGTCACCCCTCCCTAAAGCCAGAATGCCAGGGAGCCACTCAGTGCTTAGTCAAAGGGTGGGGTTGATACTGCCCAAAAATGGACTTTCAAACAGAATAAGGGGGTATAGTTTATTTTAAATTCACACAATAAAGAGCGGAGTCTGAAATCAGGAAGATTCCTCTTCCCAATTTCAAATCTGGCCTCAGGCACTTACTAGCTATGTGATCCTGGAAAAGTCACTTCACTCTGTTCACCTCAGTATCCTCATCTGTCAAATGAGCTGAAGAAGGACATGGGAAACCACACCATCCCAGTATCTTTGCCAAGAAAATCCCAAATAGGATCATGAAGAGTTAGACATTAATGAACAACATCTACAATGTTAGAGGTTATGGAATAAGAAGTCTAAAGAGGAAAAGAATATTAAAGGTCATCCATCTAGCCTAACACCCTCATTTTACATCTAGGTAAACTGAGGTCCATAGAGATGAAGGGACTTGACCAGCATCAGACAGGTAGTAAGAAGCATCAGGCTTCACCAGTTCCAAACCCATCATTATCTCTACTGGATCTGAAGGACTCCAGTCAAAATATAACCAGTGACCTATAATGAAAATTCCATACATGTATGGGTCAGACTTAATTTCAAGGACTTCCAGTCATCATACTTTTGACTTCATTCCTCCACCCACCCAACATTCCCCTGGAAACATCAGAATTTGGCTCCTGTCATTGTTCAGTCATGTCTGACTCTTTGTGACCCCATTTGGAGTTTTCTTACCAAAGATACTGCAGTGGATTTCCATTCCCTTCTTCAGCTCATTTTACAAATGACAAAACTGAAGCAAGGAGAGTTAAGTGACTTGCTTATAATCTTACAGTTAATAAGTGTAAGGCCAAATTTTAACTCAAGAAGATGAGTCTTCCTGACTTTAGACCTGGCACTCTATCCACTGTACCACCTAGCTGTCCCTGGCATAGTTGGCTAAGTTCTCTCTAAATGGAAAAGGGGCTCTAGTTCCCTTATAGGTGGGAAACAGAAAGAGAAGAAAAGGAATCAATGATGACCCTGAAGTCACTCCTCTGCCTAGGTGTGGTCAGCTCTAACTCTCTTCCTAATTAGTGTCAGGAATTACTGGGATTTCATTTCCTCCACCAGGACAACAACTGACCTGACAGGCTAAGGCAGCAACTCATCCTTCAGATTGGAGCAGTGGTTTCTGAATGTGCACCCTTCAAATGATTTTTGGCCCTTCACTCTTTTATCTTTCATATCCCCAGTCATTTGTCAAGTCTCATTATGAATTCCACCTCCAAAACAGATCTTTTACCTGTTCCCTTTTCTTCACCTACTCACTCCTCATCATCTCTCATCACTACTCTTATTATAGTTCCCAGATGGATTTCTTGCCTCCAGTATCATCTTTCTCCTCTGTATTTTGACCCAGATTTACAAAATGATATTCCTAAAGCATGTCTGACCTTGTTGCTTTCTTATTTAAGAAGATTCTTTGAGTCTCTCTTGTCTCTAGCATTAAATATAAATTCTTTGGTACAACACATCAAGTCTTCTGAAATCTGGATTCCAAGTTATCTTTCTCAACTGATCTCACATTACTCCCCATCAATACTCTGTGTTTGAGCCAAAGTTATTTCTTTGCTCTTCCCTGGACTTGGCTTTTCATCTTTTGCCCTGTTTGCCTTTAATGGGCTTCTTCCTTATCTCTATTTTGCAGAATCACTAGCTTCTTTCAAAATGTAAGTCAAGTACCACTTCCTATTAGATACTCTTTCTGATCTACTGGTTGTGTAATGAGCAAAAGATGAAATGACTGAGGAAACAAAGGTTTGAGCTTCTGAGCATATTGATTTGTAAAGCAATGTATGCCAATTGCCTAACAAATCAGGACTAGTCCCCTTCTTCAAATTAGGGCTAGATCCCAAATATAGTAGGAGACAGACTTCTATAGATTAAAAACAATTAATCAAGGGGAAGCAAGGTGGCTCAGTGGATTGATAGTCAGGCCTAGGAGATGGGAGATCCTGAGTTCATATCTGGCCTCAGACACTTCCTTAGTTGTGTGACCCAGAGCACCCCCATTACCTAGCCCTTACCACTCTTCTACTTTGGAACCAATGCACAGTATAGATTCTAAGATGGAAGGTAAAGGTTTTAAAAACAATTAGTCAAACAAGACCAATTAATAAAATGGAAAAATACAATATTAGGTCATCTGATTTCAATTTGTAGGAAAGATCAGGGACTTTACAAGTTGGACAAGGGAGAGCAAATAGATGAATTCTTTGAATTCATACAAAGAAGTGTGTCACTGCCCCACAAGTATCTATAAACAAAGGAATATGGAAGCAATAACTGATTGAGTAGTTGCTGGGAGCCATCAAGCCACAACACCTTGACAAAGTCACACGTGATAACCAAGAAGTCACAAAGTGGCTCTTTGACAGGATGGACTTGCCCACTCAACCCCCTCTGCATAACTTCTCTCATTAACATCCCTTACTAATGGAATTGACGTGATTGTTATCCCCTCCCTAGCCTCAGAAGGAATAATATAAGAGCAAAATACTTACACTCTATTTCCCCAAAATATCACCAAAGGATCAGACTCCAAAATCCAAGCCCAAAAAGACTATCACAGGTTAACTTTGACTTAGGTACATAATTCCCAGCAAACCAATAACCACAAGCCAAGCTCAGAATATCCCCACTCACAGAAACTTATTCTCCCAGAGTCAGTACACAAATCAATCATAAAGGTCTATATAAAACGTGCAGATACACCAAGCCTCACCATGCCTCAGTGACTTGATTTCACTCACCAGAAACTCCCCTAGATAGAAACTCTCTACTAACTCTGAAAAATGATCAGCCTGGTAATTCATCTGTATTGTGTTCTCCATACTCCTCTAATCCTTCAGGCTCAGTACTGTGATTGTTGAATTGTCTTTAAGAGTTTCTGGTTGATTATTTCTTTTTATTAAAAGTAATAAGTAAATTTCCTTGATTGTTTGTAAGCTCAAGCTCCTCACATGGTAATGAAACAATTAAGCTACCTGTGACAAAATCATTTATCTTAGGTAGAATCTTTATTCATCCTGTCAAACTCTGTAATCACAATACAAGAATATAGAATGATCTCATAATGTTAATCAAGTGATTTGTTAAAAGTTAATGTATCACTTTTCCAATTATCTTTATTTGAAAATGTGTGTTAGGCAATGTATCTGTGTGCCAAGAAAATGGGTTTAAAAATTAAGGACAAGACCTGGGCATGGGGGAGCAGCCACCAGATGCAAAGCTTGCCCCTGGCTGATTTACATGCAGAGGTGTCTTCCATTTTTTATCTTCTTGACTAACCATTTGCCACCTGCTGAGAACCCCTGAAGCCACTAGTGAGGCTGGACCCTGGCTGTGGCAAGTAGTATGGGTTGGGATTGGTTGAATAGATAAATCAAATCATTCCACCCTATTTAAATCAGATTCTATGCTCTGACATATTTTTCTGGTGAGGACCCTCCTCTACTGTTCTCTAGGGACAAACAAGGCTGGACAGCTCCCCAGGAACAACAAAAAGTCTACTTGATTTGGCTGAGGCATGTAGCCATGACTTCTGGGGCAACATAAAACCATCAAACCAAAAAGAATAAAAGATTTGAGCATCTGAAAATATAAGGTAGAAGCTTTCCAGCTAAAGCTTTGAGAGTAATTTTGGGAACAGGGAGAATAATGTTTCATCCTTGACCTCCTCCATCCTGTGAATTTCAGATTCCAAAGGATTTCCACATCTCCCTATCAGTGATTTAACACTACCCGCAGAACATCCGATGGCAGTGTCTATATTGGGAACCAACAACAAACCAGATGATACAAGGAAAACATACAAAACTCTACAAAGAAAGACAACTAGGTAGCATGGTGGATAGAGGACTAGACCTGGATTCAGGAAGAACTGGGTTCAAATTAGGCCTCAGACATTTAGTAGGTGTGTGACCATGAAAAAGTTTGCCTCATGTTCCTCCTCTGTAAAATGGGAAAAATAATAACACTTGCCTCTCAGAGTTGTTATGAGGATCAAATGAGATAATATTTGTAAAGTACTATGTAAATGATAGCTAGCTATGAATCCCAGACTCTGAATTTTTCCTGAATTTCTGCTTCTTCATTGGATTAACCAAGCATCAAGTGACATTCATTTGCCTAACTGAAGGGGAATGATGGTTAGGACTAAGAAAACTGAAACTGTGCTTGTCCTAGGATTCTAGGATCCAGACCAATCCAATCAATATCTGAGGTGTTCTGGTGTGTGGAAGATGAGAGAACTTGAAGCTCCTTAACTGATACTTTCGATGTTTATTATTCATTGTTCCTCAGTTATAAGAGAATAGACTGTGTTACCTCCTTTGGGAAACTCTTAGGTACTTTTGGTGATGCTAAGTTTATGCCAAAAATCTGTGTACATAACAAGATTCTTCCATTGCTTATTATGACTTTGAGCCATGAAACACCAACCTCTCCAGAAAATTAAAATTGAAAGTCACTCAGTAGAATAGGCATAAGAAAACAGTAACAAGATGGACAAAGGTTTGCATGAAAAAAGGGACTTAGTGTATGTCACAGAGATTGTAATAATAATATACATAAAAGCTAACATTATTATTAGCATAAACAGCTGTCTAACTGTGGCATTAGGTAACTAGGTGATTAGCTGTGCAGTGGTTAGGGTGCTGGGCCTGGAGTCAGGAATTCTGACATCTTCCTGAGTTTAAATCCAATCTCAGACCATCCTAGGCAAGTCACTTAACCCTGTTTGCTTCAGGTTCCATATATGTAAAATGAGACGGAGAAAGAAGTAGCAAACTACTTCAGTATCTTTGCCAAGGAAACCTCAAAAGGCGTCATGAAGAGTCAGACGTGACTGAAATGACTGAACTACTACAACAAAATGAAAGTGTTGGGCCAGATGGTCTCTATGGTCTCTTCTAATTCTATGTATGATCCATTAATTACACCTTGACCCCATTGTCAGCTATGAATGTCTCTTCTAGGATAAGGCCCTTGTCACTAGGAGCTCTGCTGTTGGGGGGGGGCAATTAGTGTAAAGGAGGAAAGGCAGGAGATGGAGTGTCACATGAGGAATAATAAAAGGTTAGTTTTACTGTACCATAGATTTTGGAAGGAGAATAATATATATTAAGTATAGAAAGGTGGGATGGAGCCAGGTTGTAAAATACTTAAAATGACAGAAGAGCAATTTGCATTTCAGTCAACCAAAACACAAAAAGAGGCAACAGTCATTACCTGTTCTTAAAGAACTTACAATTTAATGAGAGAGAAAACATGCCAACAAAAAATACAAACCAGCTCTATGCAGAATAAATAGGAAATAAATACCAGAGGAAAAACACTGGAATTAAAAGGGTTTAGGGAAGATTTCCTAGAGAAGACAGGATTTTAGTGAGGGTTTAAGGAAGCCAGGGAAATCAGTAGTCAGAGAAGGAGAGGGAGAACATTCCAGGCATGAGGGACAACCAGAGAAAATGTCTGGAGTGGGAAAATGGAGCCAGGAGACTAGTGTCACTGGATTGAAGAACACATCTTGGGGAATAAGGTATAAGAAGACTGGAAATGTAAGAAGGGCTTGGAAGGGCTTGGAATGCCAAACAGAACATTTTACATTTGCTTCTGGAGACAACATAAAGGCACTGGATTTACTGAGTAGGGGATGGAGGTGACATGATCAGGCCTGAAATGTAGGGAAATCATCTTGCTGGCTAGAGGATAAATTAGAGTGGAGAGAAATGTAAGCAGGTAATCTCATCAGTAGCTATTGTAATTGCTCAGGTTTGAGGTAATGAAGTTCTGCACCAGAGGGATGGCAGTGTCAGGAGAGAAAGAGGTATATTTGAAAGATGTTGCAAAGGTGAATCTATCTTTCTTATTTATTTTATTATTTGACTAATCTAGTTCTGAGAGGAGAAAGTTGAGGTCCCCCACTCCTATACTTTTATTGTCTATTTCCTCCTGTCATTCATTTTTCTCCTTTAAGAACATGGATGTTCTGCCATTTCACACACACACACACATTTAATATTGATATTACTCCATCGTTTATGATACCTTTTAGCAAAATGTAGTTTTCCTGATTATCTCTTTTAAGTAGGTCTATTTTTGCTTTTGTTTTTTCTGAGATCATGATTGCCCTTTTAATCACAGCTAAAGCATAATATATTCTGCTCTAGTCTCTATTTTAACTCTGTTTATTGAAAACTGCCCATGTTTCTTGTAAACAAAGTATCGTTGGATACTGATGTCTAATCTATTATGTTATCCACTTCTGTTTCAAGGGTGAGTTCATCCCATTCACATTCCCAGTTATAGCTACTGTATATATTCCCTCCATTCTATTTCCCCTTGTATATCTTTCTCTTCTTTTATTCTGTGTCTCCTCACAAGTCTATTTTGCTTCTGGCTATTATCTCTCTCAATTTTCTCTCTTTTCTTTCCCCCTCTTTCTCATATCCCTTTTCCCCTCCTACTTTCCCCATTAAATAAGATAGATTTCTATACCAAGCTGAGTATGTGAATATATATATATATATGTTTATGTATGCATATACATATATGTGTGTGTATTCTTCTCCCTTCATAACAATTCTGATGAGAGTATGGTTCAAATGTTGCCTTCTACCACCCCATCCCCATTTTCCCCCTCACTGTAACAGTTCTTTTTTTCTTCTTTTATGTGATAAATTTCCTCATTCTTCCTCTCTCTTTTCCCTTCTCCTAGTAGATTCTTCTTACTCATTCCTTTAATTTTTTTTGTGATCATTCCAACATAATCAACTCATACCCAAGTCCTCTTTCTATGTAGACTCCTTCTGACTACCCTAATTATGACAAAGTCCTTAGGAGTTACATACATCATTTTTCCATATAGGGGTATAAACAATTTAACTTTATTAAATTCTTCATGATTTCTCTTTCACATTTCTCTATTTGTGCTTCTATTGAGTCTTAAGTTTGAATGTCAAATATTCTATTCATCTCTGGTATGATCATCAGGAATGCTTGAAAGTCTTCTATGTTTCACTAAATATCCATTTTCCCAAAAAGGATTATATTCAGTTTTTCCGGGTAGATGATTCTTGGTTGTAATTCTAGCTCCTTTACCTTATAAATGATCCTATTCCAAGCCTTCTGTTCCTTTAATGTGGAAGCTGCTAAATCTTGAGTGATCCTAACTGTGGCTCCAAATACTTGAATGGTTTCTTTCTGGCTACTTACAGTATTTTCTCCTTGAAAAGGGAGTTCTGTTTGGCTATAAGATTCCTGGCCTATAATCTGTAAAGCATACAAAGGAAGAAGTTAACAGGAAGACAAGTTCCCTGCTTGGGCTTTCTACCTTTGTAAGTTCAGACAAATCATTGACCTTCTCTAGGACTTCAGTTCCCTTGTCTGAAAAATTAATTTGATCTCTAAGGTATCTTTCAAATCTAAATCCATGATTTTATGATCACCCAAAACCACTCAGTATGGAAAAATTTTAAAGGATGAGGGAAAGATTTGATGCCAAAGGAAGTTGGCTTGGGGGCCCATGTTCAGGTTCAAATAAAATAGGAGTGATAATAGCAATTCTGCCACGCTCAGGATAAGGATAAAAATGAACTAATAAACATGTAAGTGCTTCAGAAACTAGGAAAAGATGTACATGGAGGACAGTCTTCCTTTATTTGGAGGTTTTCCACCTTTGGCAGATGATTCTAAATGAGCATAGACTTGTCTGAATGAAAGTCTATGTCACTTTGTTTTACCAAGTCACCAATCATCTTGATGTGATCACCCTTTTTCTTCAAGGAACAGATGTACCATTCAGGACAAACAACTGACTCAAAATAGAAGCACTTCCAATTGGAGGTTTAGTAAAAGACAAATGTCATCTGTGTCTTCTGTGAATTATACATGTCCATTATCTTCTCAGCCTGACAAACAGAAGAGGGAAAAGTTCATCTTAGGGAATAAAATGGGGAGGGAAGAAAGCCAGTTCTATCCCTGGTGCAGGAAGAAAGAAAGAGAATGAAGAATTTAGATAATAGTTAGTGTGCTGGACATCACATAAAGAACACTGCATCATGGCAGGATGTGCTTCATACATGGAATATAGCCATGCATGAGTTTGGGAAGAAAATAAGTAGCAGAGCTGGTGAAACTGCATTGTAGTTTTTGAATATATATTAATGTAAGGAAACTCAAAGCCAAAAAGAGAAAGCATATAAGGAGCAGGTGCAGGAGGAAGAGAAGTGATATTGTCATAGAGGTAAACTGCTGACTACCTAGACAGAAGAATGGACTAAGGGGAAAGTTAAACAAATCTTGTCAGTATAGATGATATGATTGAGATTTAGAAGAGGTTCTAGTTCTTTAGGCATTTGCTGAAGCTCTGTCTCTTCTCAGCATCAACAATTATATAGTTTTGACTTGCCTTATGGGTAATTTCCTTCATCAAAAGATGAAGAAAGATTTTATTTGCATCTAATCAAATCTGCATCTCTGCAATTTATATAAGTAATTCTGCCCTTTGGAATAATTCTAATAAAATTCTAGGATTGGGACTATGAATGAGAAGAAAAATGAAAGAGGATAACCTGAAGGCATAGTAGCAATGAGTCAAGGTTATTTAAGGAACATAGTAATAATAGCTAGTACATATATATGTGTATGTATCTTTAAGATTTTCAAAGTATTTTACAAATATCATCTCATTGTATCCTCACAACAACCCAGGAAGATAGGTACTATTATTATCTCCATTTTACAAATTAGTAAACCAAGGCAGACAGAATTTATTTGTACAGGGCTATATAGATGGTAAATATGTGAGGCAAGATTTGAACTGAAGTCTTCTTAGCCCAAGGTGTAGCTCTCTATCTGCTACACCAGAAGAAGACCTAGCCATCTTTCTTTTAGGCTATTGCACTCCACCTTCTATCTCTGACCTGACATTCCAGTTCATGGCATGCCTTTGGAACCAGTGTTCATAATGGGTAATTGCTCACAAATGCACTAGAGTCCAGCCATTTTCCATCCATGCTCATGGTAAATTACCTTTATCTTCTTAGGGAAGTAAGAAGCTCAACCAGAATAGGTCCAATACCTTTTCCGCCAGAAATTTGACAATAGTTGTCATGTTACCTAAAAGGGTTCTTTTCAGACAAAATATTTCCAATTCCTTTAATTGATCCTCATCTGGTGTGACCTCAAATGCCTTTTCCTTCAAGCTTATGTTCCATCTATTTGGTATATAATCCATATGAACCTAATTATCTACATATTATCTCCCCCATTAGAATTTAAGTACTTTGAAGGCAAGTCTGTGTTTTTGCCTTTTTTGCAACCCAAGACCTTAGCACAGTGCTAATGAGCAACTCCTGGGAAAAGAAATGATAAGAACCTCAGGGAGAAGTGGCCAATCCATCTTTGAAAAAAGCTTAACTTTCCAGCTTAGGATAGATACTGTATATTGGTTCCAAGTCAGAAGAGCAGTGAGGGCTAAGTAATGAGGGTTAAGTGATTTGCCCAAGGTCACACATCTAGGAGGTGTCTGAGAAGAGATTTGAAACCAGGATCTCACATCTTTAGGCCTGACTCTCAATCCACCGAGCCACCTAGCTGCCCCCCACTCCATCTTATAATTTGTGATGAAGAAGAAAAAGACAACTGGTCAGAGTTTAACAGGCACCTTAGATTTGGGGATAGAAGATTCAAAGGGTACAGAAAAAAAGTTAGGTAGGAAGGATAATATGATCTAAATTAACATAGGAGAGACTGAACTAGGAAGGATGAAATACTCTCAAGAATGATTTATAAAGACCCAAGAATAAATAATTCCAATGAAGAGAGGCTGTCTTGGGAAGTCCCTTGTCAATTCACAAGGGATTCATCAGTTGACTGACACTTAAAAAATAAATGCAGAGAGGAGAGAAGCAAGGGATAATGATTGAAGATGAAGAAAAAATGTTGGCATAGTCTTCTCAGAATAGTGGGAGATTGGTGATGATTTGTTGATGGTGAAGAATGAGCTGATTGGCAAGGAATACTAAAGACAAAAAAAGGAATTGTGTTTTATTGGTGGCAAGTGGAAGATCTCATCAGTCTCTCAATAAGAAAGAGAACCAATACTCAGAGGGGGACGGGACCAACAGAATCAAGAGATCTGAGGGTCAGAAGGGACCTCAGCAACCATGTAGCCTACCCCATAAATGAAAAGGATCCTTATTTTAATAGATCTCACAGTGACCTAGTATCAGCTTAAAGAAATGATGACCAGTGGTTATGAACAGAAGATAGAAATGCTCAGCTCTTTTAGGACCATTTTCCCTGCAAAGGAGAATCATCTTCAACTTGGTAAGACAAAAACTAACAAACAAAACCCACAAATGGTTAGTAATGAAAGCAGAGAAATTGTAAAAAATGACCTCGTTTTCCTTAATGAGTTCCAGTTACTGGGCCCAGAAGAATTATGTCCAAGCAACTTGAAAGCAATGGTAGATGTGACTACTGAGCCTTTGTGAATGATTGTTTATAGACCATAAAAATTGGAAAATATCAACTGAAGAATGACTAAACTTATTAAAGCATATAAATATAAATATTCTGTTGTGCTGTAAGAAAAGAGTAAATATGGTTTCAGGGAGAACTCAGAAAACTTCTATAAACTCATGGAGAGTTAAATAAGCAGAACCAGGAGAATGATTTATATGAAAACATCAATATTAGTTTTAAAAATCTGAAAGACAAGAATTCCTTTCAACTATGATTGGAGAAAACTGATGAAGAAGAATGTTGGCCATTTCATGACAGAGATGCAAAATCATATCCACAATAAAAAATGTCTTTTTAGATGTAGCCAATATGGGAATTTGTTTTTTTTACTATACCTATATAATACAAGGATTCTTTCTTTCCTTCTTTTTCTTCTTCTTTTTCTTTTTTTCTCTCTTCATCCTTTCTTTTCAGTGTGTATGGGGAAGGACAAAAAATAAATGCTTGTAAATTGTGAAAAAATGTAAAAGAAAAACCCATCCCTGTCCAACAAGAACCCTTCAGAGAGGGGCATGAAGGGAAACTCTGGGCAAGAGGGGCATAAATCCTGGTCCAAGAAGAGGAAGTATAGATATCCCCATGCCCATTGTGCCAGCCCCTCTAATCCTCTGAGGTCCCTCCTAGTCCTAGATTTATGTTCCTCAAGCTACACCTGAATAAATGATTTCTGGGACAGGCTAGTCCCAAAGATACAGGGAATTTTGTAGAAGCAGACATCTGAAGAGATTCCTTACTTATAAAATGTGGCCACAATTCAGTGATATCTGGGACTCCTAGCTCTATATCTAAGAACTTAATCTTTTTATTATTACCAGATCCCAGACCAGTGCTTGATATGAGTACAAATAATAATAGCTAAATTTAAATAGTGCCTACTATATACTAAACATTTTACTAATATCTCTTTTGACCTTCACTACAACCTGAGAGGTAAGTACCATTATCATTCCCATTTTACAGATGAGGAAATTGAAGCAAACAGAGATGAATTGACTTGGTCAAGGTGAGCCAGCTAATAAATATCTCAGGTAGGTTTTGAACTCAAGTCTTCCTAACTCCAGGGCTGGTGCTCTATACAACGTGTTGCCAAATAATTGTGTTTAGTACCCAATTATATATTTGCATGAAAATTACTCAGCAGGTGAGTTCAGTATGACAGTTTCCTAAGTGATCTCTCCCCACCTTCCTAATGTCATATAAGTCTGAAAATACTTCCAGAGCTCAGGAATGAGTAATGTGCCTTTATTTCCTTGTCCCACCTCCACAAAAACAGTAAAGGATAGGTGGTGGGGATTAAGTGACTCGCTCAGGGCCACACAGCTAAAAAGTTGCCATAAATGTTTTTGTATTTCTGAGTATTAGCCTAATATGAGGCTTTTTAAAGACTCTTCCCCATGCCTAGAATACTCCCCCACCCCCTACTTTATGTCTACTCAACAGTTTCCCAATCTTCTGTCAAGATGGTTTAAATCCCAAATTCTTTGGAAAATCTTTCAAACTTCTCCACACATACTACTAGCACTTTCCCTCTGTTAATACCTTCCACTTCCTCCTGTATATAGCTAGTTATTTATATAGTAGAATGAAAATTCCTTAAGTCAAAAATTGTATTTTGTCTTCGTTGTGCAGCCTTAGCATTTTACACAGTATCTGGCACATAGTAAGAGCTTATAAATGCTTGCTGAGTGACTGATCTACCCCCAAAATAATCTCCATCCACTCATCCTTTCTAATGGCAAAATTGTTCTTTATAGTTATCCATCACATTAATTCAGTCATGATTGTTAGTCCTTTTTAAAAAAATCCATCTGAAGTATAATAGATATTAACAAAGCACCTTATTTTAATGATGTGAATCTTTGGTTTCAAGGGTGTTCCTTGTAAACAGCATCTTGTTGGATTCTGCTTTCTAATCCTTCCTATTATCCTCCTCAGTTTTATGGGTGAGTTCATCCCATTTGTATTCAAAGTTATGATTATTCATGTTGTATTTCCCTCTATCCTATTGTCTTGCAAATTTTCCCCTCTTTGCTCCCTGCCCCACTTAGGACAAAGAAAAGGTATTGAAAGAAAAGGAGTTTGCTTGAGACTAGTCATCTTTAGAGGAAGCAATAAGTCTCATTACCCCCCCCTTCTCCTTTTTGTCCCCTTCTCCATTATGGATTTTTACTCTTTCTTTCCTTTTAATCCCTCTTTCATGCTCCATTCTCCAACAACAAAGTTTGCCTTGCTTGTTTTCCCTCATCTTTCCTGCCCTCCCTCTTAAACCCCCAGTTCCTCTCCTGTCCCCCCCCCCCATTTCCCTAGGGATTTTGAAGTTCTTATACATGAAATTTTTTTGTGCACACGTATGTGAATCTATTCAATATCCCTTTGTCCAGTTCAGATGAAAATGGAGTTCATAGCATAACCATTCCTCCCATTCTTCCCTTCATGTTTGTATATTCATCTCATGTATCTCTATTATGTGAGATAGTAAGTTCCCTCTCCTTCACTCTTTCCTCTCCCATTTATATCCTTTCTCTCCTATTTTCTTCTTTTTCAAAGACCACAATAAAATGATTCCCTAAAAACACCTCTATCTGTCGTATTAAAGTTTTTCTGTGACCCCTGAAGACATTAGAGTTCTGAGAGGACACATTGCTCATCCTCCATTAGAAAGAATGCAAATAGTTGATATATGATAACTGATCATTTCATTTCTCTTTCTATGTTTCTCTTGACTCCTGAATTTATATTTCAAAATGTGTACTAAGTAGGTTCTTGCCTTCTTTCCAAGAATTCTTAGAAGTTAAATCTATCACTGGTGTATATTTTTAAAGAATAAGGAACTGACCTAAGTAAATTTCAAAACTCAGGCAAGTTCTAATTTCTAAGTACTAATAGCTCACATAGTATTCCAAGAGGATGAGTGGACATACAAATGATTTTTTATTTTGTTTGTGACTTTTGAAGGAACTACTAAGGGTTTTGTAAATGTTTCCCATCCATCTCTTTTTTTGTAAGGTAAAAAGATTGTGTATCAACTCCATGCACATTGGTATTTATATTGCAGAGAATAAATTTATCTAATATGCTCTTTAAAAGAATACTTAGAAATCTTTCATTGAAGATAAAATACCATAATCATCGTCTTCCCAAATTACCCTGTATAAACAAGAGTAGAGTTTTGCCCCTGTGCCAAGCTTTGTTGTGTATTTCTAGACTTTGACTAATATGTGATGTGAACAGCAATGGCTAGTTCCCAATTTCTCACTGATCTAGGAGATAAATGCCATCAGTGACCCAAACATCAAGGAGAAAAACTTAGTTGTCATCCAAGGAGCTAGTTATTCATCGAAAACTTAAGGCTTCACTAGGCTGGTCTGGGCCCAAGACAGGAGCTGGGTGGAGACCATAGCTTTCTGTCTCTGGTGATAATAAGAAGAATCTAAGTAGGTCATGGTTTGGTTTTGCATATTGTTTGTTTGTTTTTTTTTTATTTATGTATTTTCCTGACATAACAATGTGTTTTCTTTTAGGCAAATTGTTATTGCTATCACCATGATTTGAGATTATATGACAAATATAGGGTATGGATTTAATATTTTAAAATTTCACAAAGACCTTTGGAATATCTAGTATTGACTGGTCAAAAGCAAAGAGATTCAGTGATTGAGAGGTGTAGGGCATTTCTGTGAGCAACATGGAATCCCATGCCTGGATATCTACCTAATGGTACCCAAGGAGACCTGTCACCTATAACAACAATAAGAAATACGTGAGAGCAATAATAAGAAAAAATCACAAGATTGTTGTATCAAGTGAAATGACATACAAGATAAAATGAAATAAATTTAAAGTACAGATATCCCTTCACAGTTTCAATACATCTTGGGGCAGCATAAGAAACAAAATGAAAATTTGGGGAGAGTTTTGTGGAAGCCACAATCGAGACACAGACTGTACAGAAAAAAATTTAGAAGTTCAGAAATGCATAAAATATGTATATTATATTATGTAATATCAACATATTTTATCTTTTAATACTATAAATAAACACAATTTCTTTTCTAAAGTTAAAATAAATAAAAAGTTAACGTTTGCAAGAACATGAAAACCAATAGATAACACACAAAGCTAGATTTATAGAAATATCTTTAAAAGTTTAGTAATTCATAATTTTATAAAATATATGTACAGTTATATTTAGTATGGCCTTACTGCATGTTTTACTGTTTAATAGCCTAAATAAGTGGCTACATAATTTTTAATTTTAGTGATTATTTTTATTTTCTTTTTCTTGTCATGCAAAACCTACTTCCATATTGGTCATTGCTAGAAGAGCAAAGTCATTCATAACCAAAACCCCAAATAAGACTAAAGATATACTGATGTGAAAGACAACTCCAAAGGTTCTTTCTCTGGAGATGGAGAGCCTTCCCTGCCATGTCTTTGAGGATTGTCCCAGAACATTACACTCCTGAGAGTAGTCAAGTTTTCCCAGACAATCATCATCCAATATTGCTGTTATTGTGTACCATGTTTTCTTGGTTCTGCTAATATCACTCTGCTTCAGATCTTTCCAGCTTTTCCTGAAGTCATCCTGCTTATCATTTCTTATAGCATACAAGTATTCCATCACCACCATATGCCTCAATTTGTTCAGTCATTCCCCAATTGATGGACATCCCCATAATTTCCAATTCTTTGCCACTACAAAAAGAGTTGCTCTATTTTTTTTTTGTAAAAGCAGGTCCTTTCCCTTTTTTATTATCCCTTTGGGATACAGACCCAGCAGTGGTATTACCAGAGGAAAGGATATGCAGCTTTATAGCCCTTTGTGTATAGTTCCAAATTGTCCTCCAGAAGAGCTAAATCAGTTCACAACTCCACCAACAATGTATTAGGATAGTTACACAATTTTAATTACTTTTTCATATAATATTTTTACTTAACATTGACCTACATAAAGCCTATGACAAAATAATTAACCCATATTTTAGATAAAGGTACTGTAAACACACTCCATAAAAGGAAAAAAAAAAACAGATTTCTCTGGTAAAAAAGGAAGGCCAAAAAATTTTATGTGGATTTTCCATATTGTGGGGGACACAATGGCCCTAGCCCCTGAGATGCAGAAGGGATATATATAAATGCTAGCTACTATCTGCGAAAAAATTCTGCATATAATCATGCATAAATGGGAGCTGTTAGAATGTGAAGTAGCCTAGTATTGCAGTAAAAGCTTTAGCATCAGGATAGCCTGGGGTTCAAATCCCACCTGTGCTAAACACATCATAACTTCCTTGTTTTATTATCCTTATCTTTAAGCCAGGGAAGATTAAAATCTTACTCCCTGTTTCACAAGGCTATAATTAAGATTTTAAATGACATCTGTGAGACTCACTGAAAACTTTCAAGCAATTTATAAATGTGGAATTTTGGTTGTTACTGTTTTTATTGCTTGCTATAAAGAGGATACTTTTTATTTGTGTGTGGGGTCCCAAGGTTGGTTTCTGGCCACATATACATAAAAATTTAGAATAGAGAATTGAGCTGAATGGAAATTACTCCATGTAAGTCTTCTGGAGTTGTGTTCTTACCTTTCCCTCTTATTATCTACCCCCTATCATGAAAAAAAAAATCTGTCTAATCTGCAATAAAAATCAGACACAGAACTCTGAGTCAATAACCAATGTAACTATATAACCACCAATGAAATGTATTTTGTGGTGTACCATCTGGACTATCTGGGACCTGATGGCTATAAAATTTACACTGGGGAGCAGGGGGAAATCTTAGATCATGGGGAAGATCTGAGGTCCTGTCCTTTAAAGGGGTCAAGTCCCTTTAATAAATGGTCACTGGCTCAGAATTAGTCAGGGGTTATTAGGTTTTTCTAACTCTAAGTCAAATATAGGCTTAGGAAAAGGAGATGGTTTTTGTAAGAATCTGTAAATTTTTGTAAGAATCTGTAAAATGCTAAGCACAGTGCCTGACACATAGTATATGCTATGGCAATACTAGCAATTAGTAAAATTATTTATATCCTAATAGCAAGAATAAGTAGGTTCAAAGAAAATTAAAATGCTAATATACTCGACTTAGCCAGCTGGCTGATGGTGGTGGACTGATGGTCCAAAAGAATTTTCTCTTTAATCACAAAGATTTTCCTTCAGGAAAACACAGTTATTTATGGCTGAAGACCTAGAGACTTAACATATCTTCCTTTTCTTATGGGAAGAAAAGCAGCTGTGAGTTATTCCTATATTTATATTTAGCACACTACAGACTTGCTTTCCTAAATGAGCTATAATTTAAATGACTAAATTTTAAGCTAAGAAATAGATTGGTAGATAGATAATGGATGGATAGAAAGATAAATAACAAATAATAGATAAACACAACCATAAATATCTACATACATATACAAATTATTGCTGTGTGCCAGGTATAGTGTTATAGTTTAGGACTGTGGTGAAGAACCTATGGCACATGTGCCAGAGGGGACACTCAAAGTCTTCTCAGTGACCTGAAAGTATAGAAGGAAGAATTGTCAATCCATCTTGTGCCCTGACGAGCTAAACAATTTCACTCATATTCTCTAGGTATATCCCTTCTAACTAAGTACATTTGTGTGAGAGTATGACCCAGCATGATAAGGCAAATGTTCTATTATTATTTTACCATGATACTTTATTAAATGCCTTTACTCTAAAACAATTGTGGCTTCTGGATAACTAATATAAATCACCACTTGGTTGGGAATGAATTTTTTTAAACCCTTCTATCTTAGAAACAATACAGTTCCAAGGCAGAAGAATGGTAAGGGCTAGGCCAATTGGGGTTAAGTGACTTGTCCAGGATCACACAGCTAGTAGAGTCTAAAGGCAGATTTCAACCCAGGTTCTCCCAACTTCAGGTCTGGTGCTCTAACCATTATGCTATATAGCTGCCCCTTAGAATGGTTCTTATGACATTCACTAACACTAGCTTCAATTTTCAGTTACCTTCTCTGAACCTAAGTTCCCACATCTGGAAAATGGGTCTTATAAGACCTGTAGGACCTACACTGCAGGGGTTTTGTAGATTTGAACAACATAATGTAGGCAAAGTTCTTTAGAAATCTTTAAATTATATAAATATATACTATTATTATTAAGAGAGGAAGCATAGTGCATTATAGCTGTGACAAACTTAAATAGAAATAGAGGCCAATAAGCCTGTACATAAAGACCCTTGTAACAGTACATTGACTAATAAAACCACATATTAAGGGACAGATAGGTGGTTCAGTGGATAGAGAACCAGGTCTGGAGATGGGAGGTCCTGGGAGAAAGAAAGAAAGAAAGAAAGAAAGAAAGAAAGAAAGAAAGAAAGAAAGAAAGAAAGAAAGAAAGAAAGAAAGAAAGAAAGAAAGAAAGAAAGAAAGAAAGAAAGAAAGAAAGAAAGAAAGAAAGAAAGAAAGAAAGAAAGAAAGAAAGAAAGAAAGAAAGAAAGAAAGAAAGAAAGAAAGAAAGAAAGAAAGAAAGAAAGAAAGAAAGAAAGAAAGAAAGAAAGAAAGAAAGAAAGAAAGAAAGAAAGAAAGAAAGAAAGAAAGAAAGAAAGAAAGAAAGAAAGAAAGAAAGAAAGAAAGAAAGAAAGAAAGAAAGAAAGAAAGAAAGAAAGAAAGAAAGAAAGAAAGAAAGAAAGAAAGAAAGAAAGAAGAAGAAAGAAGGAAGGAAGGAAGGAAGGAAGGAAGGAAGGAAGGAAGGAAGGAAGGAAGGAAGGAAGGAAGGAAGGAAGGAAGGAAGGAAGAAAGGAAGGAAGGAAGGAAGGAAGGAAGGAAGGAAGGAAGGAAGGAAGGAAGGAAGGAAGGAAGGAAGGAAGGAAGGAAGGAAGGAAGGAAGGAAGGAGGGAAGGAGGGAAGGAGGGAAGGAGGGAGGGAGGGAGGGAGGGAGGGAAGGAGGGAAAGAGGGAGGGAGGGAGGCAAGGAGGGAGGGAGGGAAGGAGGGAAGGAGGGAAGGAGGGAAGGAGGGAAGGAGGGAAGGAGGGAAGGAGGGAAGGAAGGAAGGAAGGAGGGAGGGAAGGAAGGAAGGAAGGAAGGAGGGAGGGAAGGAAGGAAGGAAGGAAGGAAGGAAGGAAGGAAGGAAGAAAGGAAGGAAGGAAGGAAGGAAGGAAGGAAGGAAGGAAGGAAGGAAGGAAGGAAGGAAGGAAGGAAGGAAGGAAGGAAGGAAGGAAGGAAGGAAGGAAGGAAGGAAGGAAGGAAGGAAGGAAGGAGGGAAGGAAGGAAGGAAGGAAGGAAGGAAGGAAGGAAGGAAGGAAGGAAGGAAGGAAGGAAGGAGGGAGGGAAGGAGGGAGGGAAGGAAGAAAGGAGGGAAGGAGGGAGGGAAGGAAGAAAGGAGGGAAGGAGGGAAGGAGGGAGGGAGGGAAGGGAGGGAGGGAAGGAAGGAAGGAAGGAAGGAAGGAAGGAAGGAAGGAAGGAAGGAAGGAAGGAAGGAAGGAAGGAAGGAAGGAAGGAAGGAAGGAAGGAAGGAAGGAAGGAAGGAAGGAAGGAAGGAAGGAAGGAAGGAAGGAAGAAAAATTTTAACCTTTTTCTGGTGAGATGCACTGCAAGCAAGTGTGCAGAAAATCATTCTTAGGGCTTGAAAAAACCTGGGTTCAAATCCCAATCTTAGATACTTACCAGCTTTGTGTCCCTGGCTAAATTTCTTCACTTCTATTTGCTTTAGTTTCGACATCTTTAAAATTACGAATAATAATAGCACCTATCTCCTAGGGTTATTGTGAGAAACAAATGAGATAATATTTCAACCCCTACCTTCCATCTTAGAATCAATATTGTGTATTGGTTTCAAGGCAGAAGAGGACTAAGGGCTAGGCAATGGAGGTTAAGTGACAAGCCCAGGATCACACAGCTAGGAAGTATCTGAGGTCACATTTGAACTCAGAACCTCTTATCTCTAAGTCTGGCTTTCTCTCCACTGAGCCATCTAGCTGCCCCTTAGATAATAATTTTAAGAGCTAAGCACTGAGTCTAGTACATGGTAAATGTTATGTAATTGTTAGCTATGACGATCATTTTAATAAGTTGAACCGAAGGTGCCAATTTATTGATAGAAGTTTTCCCATCTGGGGTTGCTGATAAATTGATAAATAAAAAGAGATCACCTTTTTTTTAATTTAATTTTAAAATTTTTATTTTAATAAAATTTCCCATGAGTTTTCCAAAGTTTTATATCCAAATTGTCTCCCTCCCTTTTCCCCTCGCCCTCCCAGAGCTGGCAAAGAATTCAATCTGGGTTATACATGTATTATCACACAAAATATATTTCCATATTATTCATTTTTGTAAGTGAATAATCTCATAAAACCCAAACCCTAAAACATAAATCCAAATAGTCAAGTGATGAATCATGTCTTCTTCTGTGTTTCTGCTCCCACAGTTCTTTCTCTGGATGTGGATAGTGCTCTTGGTCATAAGTCCCTTAGAATTGTCCTGGTTCATTGCATAGCTGTTAGTAGCAAAGTCTCTTATGTTTGATCATTCCACAATATTGCTGTTACTGTATTCGGTGTTCTCCTGGTTCTGGAAAGAACTCACATTCTGATGGGAAGAGAAGGATAATAAGCATGTATACACCTCCTACTCTGTTAGGGACTGTGATAAGGAAGGCAGCATATCTAGGGGAGTGAAGTTAAGGGTCAGGAAGCAAAGAGCAGATGTTAAACCCCATTCGTCCATCCTGGCAGCAAGGCAGATAGATAATAATGTACTTTTTTAGTGTTATTTCTTTTAATAAAACCATAACCATTCCTAACTTTGAATCATTTGACAGTACCAAAGATTCCGAGGGCATGAACTATTTCTTCTGGGTCTTCAATCTTATAATTGCAGAATGCTGGGTTTCAAGTTCTTTGTTCTTTCCATTTACTTTATAGCATTGTAATGGTGGTGTTTACTGTTTTTCCGGCTGTGCTTACTTCACTTTGTATCAGTTCATCTAACTCTCATCATGCTTTTCTGAATTCTTCATATTCCATGATTCTGTCACACTGGTGGCTGAAATTCCACCCTTCCCCTATTGAATCTCACTCATTTCTGTAGCATTTCATAAAAACATTTTAAGTTAGACCTAGGAAGTGTCCTAGAGATAATCTCATCCAAATGTCTAATTTGGACAGTACTATAGAGGAAAGGGTATTGGACTTGGACTTAGAAGACATGGATTCAAATCCCAAATCAGCTATGGGCAAGTCATTATGCTTCATTTTCTCTACCTATAAAATAAAGGTGATAATTATGTCAGTTTACTCCAAAGGGATATTGTCAGGAAGTGCTCTCTAAGTTGCAAAATGCCACATAAATATGGGCTAGGATGAAGATCAGAAGAATGTCATTCATTGACAGGAACAAATGTCAAACCTCAGAACAGGATGTTCTAATGGTGCTCCACCCTTGAGAAAGTTTAGTTTCCCTGGGAATCCTTCTGCCATTCCTCCCACCTTTCCATTTCCTTTGACACAAAGAATCCAATCTGTCCCTGACCTGATACCAAGGAACTGGAAGATGAAATCCAGACCCATGGCATCAGTAAAAGGTTGGTCCAAAGAAAGGCAAACAGAACTCAACAGATGCAGAGACCAGCAGCTCAGCCTTGCCCTGTCTCTGATGTCACAAGATCACATAATATCAAACTTGGGAGGGGCCTTAATAGTCACCTTGTCTAATTGATTTCCTTACTCAGTAGAGGAGGAAACTGAGGAATTCCATGTCCAAAGTCAGAGCTATGCCTAGAACCAGGGGTGTTGGGGTACATGTTTAAGAACTGATGATAGAGGGGGCAGCTGGGTGTCTCAGTGGATAGAGTGTCAGGTCTGGAGATGGGAGGTCCTAGGTCCAAATCTAGCCTCAGACATGTCCCAGCTGTGTGACCCTGGGTAAGTCCCTTAACCCCAATTGTTAGCCCTTATTGCTGTTCTGTCTCAGAACCAATACACAGCATTGACTCTAAGATAAAAGTAAGGGTTTAAAAAATACTGAAGGCACTTTTAAAATTTTATCTGCATTATTAACATTTTCCTTAGTCTAAATTTTGATTCCCTCATGTATGCACATATTTCTATACAGCCTTTCAGCTAAGAATAGTTTTTTTGCCTTTTTAAATACAATAAATTTATTTTTTAAATGCAAATATCACTCTTGGCTCATGACAAACGAATGACAGCTCTGGGCCTTAGTTTACTCATCTGTAAAAGGACCAGGTGGTATCTAAGACTATGGTCTTATGGTCCGACATAAAAGAGAGGCTATGGGAACTTATAGAAGAGAGAGCCAATGCAGGCTTCATGGAGGAGAAGGTCTTGAAGGGTGGATAGGCTACAGACTGGGAGAGAAATAACAGGAGCTCTCCCCGCCCATTGTGACAGGTTCTGCCCTGCCAGACTGGAGAGGGCATCTCCTACATCCCTTTTCTTCTTACTCCCAAGTTCTATGGTTACTCATGACTCATGCCTCAGTTCCCAACCACTGGTATTTGGAGCCAGTTAATACATCACTTTAACCTCATGCTGTAATCAAAAGCAAAATGATTTAATTACTAAAAAGCAAAGTCCTAACAACAATAGCAATAACGCCAACAAATCGAAACCCCCCTCCAAGCCCAGGGTGAAATCTGGTCTCTGCTATAGAAGAAGCCAATAGATTACTGCATACTTCTTGCTGCCTAGATGTCAGGAGAAGCCCTGGTGTAGCAGGTGCTGGGCTTGGTGGTGGCTGCAGGACTTGGGGACATGGAGGAGGAGTAAATGATTATCCTACAGGCATCTTCTGACCAAGGATGACATGAGCACCTTCTACTTCATATGGACCTTGTCCGGGCCCGTTAATCCATTTTGGGTCCCACTCCCCCATGCCCCTCCATTGGACTGGGAGCTCCCTGAGGGCAGGGACCAAATTTCTGCTCTTCTTTGCATCCTCCAGTGGCTGGCCAGTAATCGGTGCTTAATAAAGGCTTATTCAGTAATTCATCGATTGATTAGCCAGCCCTCTCCTGCTCTATGGCCCTGGCAACGCCCCTCTCCTGCTGGTGCCCCTTCTCCTAGCTCAAACTTGCCTGGCAGAGAAGGGTGAAGCCTCACACACTGGACCTCCCTGCATGGTGGAAGGGGCAAGCGGAGCAGAGGGCTGCCCAAATCCAGGAGCACCAAAGGCATGGCTTGAGGGAGTCTCGCAGCAATGAGTCGCCATTAGTTCTAGCTTGCTCATCTTCTTGCTTCTTTTCATGCTCAGCTTCTGGCCAGAACCTGCCTCCTCTGTCACTTCTGTCTGGCCTGTGAACATGTTCCCCTACGAATCACTCAAAGATCAGAGCCCTCTCTTACTTAGGCAGGGAAAGGGTGAGGAATCAATCTCGAGGTGGCACAGTGGATGGAGTGCTGGGATGGGAGTCAGCAAGACTCATCTTCCTGAGTTCAAATCTGCTTTCAGACATTTACTAGCTGTGTGACCCTGGGCAAGTCACTGAACCCTGATTGTCTCCATTTCCTCATCTGTAAAACAAGCTGGAAAAGGAAAGGGCAGACCTCTCCAGTATCTTTGCAAAGAAATCTCCAAATTGGATCAGTAAGTGTCAGACATTACTGAATAACAGCAGAAGCATTTGCATAGTGCTTCAGTGTTGGCAAAGCACTATATAAAAGCAAAAACAATCATGGGAGACAGTGTTATCATTACCCTGATTTTGTAGGTGAGGAACCCCACTGGTCGAGAAGTCAACAAGTTATTTATTGCATGCCTGGCATTGTGACTTTCCCAGGGTCACCCATTGAGGAGCAAATGATTTGCCTCCAGTCAAAGAGCTAGTAAATATCTGAGGTAGGATTCAAACTCAGATCTCTCTGACTCCAGGGCCAATCCTCTATCCACTATATCACCCAGCCTTCCTTAATGCAGAAGGAAATATGGTTGGACACATCACTGATAGCAAGACGGGAGAAGCTCTTCAGCTAAATCTATAAGCATCTATTAAGCTATTAATTTACCAATCAATAAGTCCAATTAAGGAAGAGGTATGAAGGGCAGTTTGGTGGTGCAGTGGAGGAGTCCTGGACTTGAGGTCAGGAATATCTGAATTCAAATCTGGCCTCAGACAGTTACTAGCTAAGGCAAAGCCACTTTACTTTGCCTCAATTTCCTTCTCTGTAAAAATGAGCTGGAAAAGGAAATAGTAAACCACATCAGTATCAAGAAAACTTTAAATTTGGGGGAAGCTAGGTGGCTTAGTGGATTGAGAGCCAAGGCCAGAGATGAGAGGTCCTGGGTTCAAATTTGCCCTCAGACACTTTCTAACTGTGTGACCCTGGGAAAGCCATTTAACCCCAATTATCTAGCCCTTGCTACTTTTCTGCCTTAGAATAATAAGGATTTTTTAAAAAATAAATTAAAGTTAAATTAAAAATTAAATTAAAAAAATTAAAAAAAATAATTAAAGTTAAAGGTGTTAGTCTTGTTAACCTTAAGATCCCTTTCAGCTCCAAAAGAAAAGCTTCCAAAGAAAGATGGCTGGAGGATAAGAACAGGCAGACTGGCTGGCTCTGTCCTGATCATTATTGTTTTTTACACTCCTGTTTAACTTTTGGGGTGGGTAGCTACATGGTGTAGTGAATAGAGCACTGAGTTTGGAATTAGGAAGGCTTCTCTTAAATGCATTCAAATCCAGTCTCAGATGCTTACTAAGAGTGTGACCCTGGGCAAGTCACTTAACCCTGTTAGCCTCAGTTTCCTTGTGTGTAAAAGAAGCTAGAAAAGAAAATGGCAAACCAATCCAAGATCTTTGCCAAGAAAGCTCCAGATGGAGTCACAAAAAGTCAGACAAGACTGAAAAAACTGAACAACAAAATTCGACTTTCAAAGTCCCTCTGATGTCTCACTATCCTCCTTCGTCCTGTTCCTGCCTTTGGACAGAACAGGGAGATTGACTGATTTCAGCAACTCAGAAGCAATGGCTGGGCTGTTAGCACTGAGAAAAATGGGAAGCAATGCCCCTTATGAGTCCAATTCCTCTGGCCCTCTTCTTTCTGCCCTCTCCTGTCAGACCAAGCAACTAGGGAACCAATGCAGTGTCTCCTCTGACCAGCAGAGGACACAATGGCATAAGGAAAACAGGTTTGGAATGCAAGGGAGGGTCATAGGGTCTCTCTGTAGTTAATCCTCAGAAATTCTGAAGATGCTTCTTACTTGACTCAATGGAAACAGCCATGGCTGGAGTTGGGAGGCTTTCACTGATTTGTATATTCATTCTTTCTTCAAAAACCATTTATTAAGCCGCCATTGTTTGTAAGACACTGAACTAAGCTATCCCTTCTAGTATTGGATCTGTACCTGGGCAAGTCCTTTAACTCGTCTCTGACTCAGTTTCCTTATCTGTCGATTTTAATCTGATAACAAACATTTGTAGGAAGTCTACTGAGTGAGAGCCAGGGGTTAGTGCTTGGGAATATGAAGGCCAAGATGAAATAGGACCTGCCTCACTTTCCACTAGGGGATATGGCATAGCTATGAACAGAGAGAGTCTTACTTTTTTATAAGCAAGAGCTTAATATATCCTTTTTCATTCAGTAAGCCTTTGTGGGTCCATGAACATTTATTAAGCACCTACTATGTGCCAAACATTGTCCTAAATATTAAGTTAGAGAGGAGAGGGAACAAAGAAAAAAATCAAACAAATATTCTTTTTAAAAAGTAAAGATTGTGAAAGAACGCTAATAGCTGCTGGGGGTGTGGCTCAGGGAAAGTTTCATAGGGGAGGGAACCATTAAATTGAGACTGGCAGGAAAATAGAAGATCTGAAAGGTGGGGGTGCAGAGAACGCATTCCAGGTGTACCCTCCAACCCACACTGCCACAATAGAACACAAGCCCCAAGATCATCCTACTCAGTTGAAGGAAATTAAGAGTACCAACAGGATAGACTTCTAGAGCACAGAGTATATGGAGGGCACTAATATGAATTAAGCCTAAAAAGGTCATTTGGAGCCATGTTTTAGAGAGAATCAAAGGCCAGGCTAAGGAATCTGAAGTTTGTAAAAAAGGATGTAGGGTTCCGGGGATGGATTTTGATTGGGGGAATAACATAATCAGATCTGTGGTTTAGGAAAATTACTTCAATGGCTGTTTGAAGGTTATATTTGGACAGGAAAGGGAATGGAGGCAAAGAGATTGGCTGGAAGTTATTGAGACAGTGAAGAGAGTATGAATTATGATGGAGGTGGTATGAGTAGAGATAGGGACAGTGCAGCAAGTGGTTGAATATGAGGGGAAAGAAGAAGAGGAAAGGGTTAAAAACAACCTGTAAGTTACAAACCTGGGAAATTGGAAGGATGGAAAAGTTTGAAGGAGGGGCAGAATTAGCCAATGAGTTCAGTTTTGGATATGTTGAGTTTGAAGTACTGGCAGATTATCTGGGTAGAGATAGATGCCCAGAAGGTAACTCAAGATGGGATTATAGGAGTAATAATGGTGTATTACCTTACCTTTCTGGATTTTTAAAATATAATTTTTATTTTATTTTAATATTTTTCCATGGTTACATGATTAGTGTTCTCTCTCTCCTCTCTTCTCTCCCCACTCATGGAGCTGACAAGCAATTCCACTGGGTTATACATATATTATTACTCAAAACCTATTTCCATATTGTTCATTTTTGTAATAGAGGAATCTTTTAAAAATAAAACCCCAAATCATATACCCATATAAACAAGTGATAAATCATGTTTTCTTCTGGATTTCTACTACCACAGTTCTTTCTTTTGATGTGGGTAGCATTCTTTCTTATAAGTCCCTTTGGATTATCCTGGATCTTGCATTGCTTTTAGTAGCAAAGTCTATTACATTTGATCATCCCACAATGTTTCAGTCACTATGTATAATGTTCTCCCGGTTCTGCTTATTCCACTCCTCATCAATTCATGGAGGTCTTTCCAGTTCTTATAGAAATCAAGCAGTTCATTGTTTCTTATAACACAATCATATTCCATCTCCATCATATACCACAATTTGTTCAGCCATTCCTCAATCAAGGAACAACCCATTTTCCAATTTTTTGCTATCTGGTTTTCTTTTAAGGCACTTTAATTTTTGTAGCAGAGGAAAGAAGAGGGGTGTGGAATGATGGAGGTATTTTGGAAATATAAACATTATTATTTTCCCTAAGCAAAACCATCTCATCACCTATCAGTTCTACCATTTTAATCAAAGGTCCCCTGGATGTGTGCTGTATAGACTAACCAGTAGGGCAGGCCCCAGGAAAAATCAAAATTCACAAGCTATCCCTAACCTCCATACAGGTTGTATTTCAACATCTGTTACTCAATGATTTGGAAATTGAAAGTCTTTTTTCCCATAAGAACTGTGTTATGAGCATTGGTTAGATGCCCTTCCCATCCCTCAACAGCCCATTTAACCCTTAGTGGAGCCAAAGCTTAGGAAAGTAGCTAGGAACACATTACTGTGGTTCCCATTTTTTCCATGACAAAACACATTCCAAGTTTCAACTCAGGATTCCAAAGACATATTTCTTGGTGATACAGGCATGATCTAGGTAATAGAAACCCCCGTTAGACCTACACTCGGCAATGAGATTAGAACTACAGAAGTAACAGAGAGTACTGAGTTACCCCAACAACTGTGGGGAGGAGGGGAATTCCAGCAACCATGGCAGAAAGGTGACTTCCCAGCTAGGACATAGGGAAGTCTGTAAGTCAGGCTTTTGTGATGGGGAAAGGGGAGGACAGGAAGAAATGGTTTCATCATCTCCCTCCTCCCCTTCCCCTCATTGCCCAATGCCTTCATGCTACCCAGGATCCCTCACTAGGAGGTCTACACTTCCCCTACTGTGCCCCAACCTTTCTTGTCCTCTGCTCCACATAGTCAAAATTTAAGTGTTAAATATTTGCTTATAGATTAATGTGTTATTCCCATTCAGATGACATTTGACATTTCAACAGGGACCTTTTCGGTGCCTTAGTCAGTCCTCCCCAATACTGGCATTTCCTAAACAATGTTGGGGCAAGGGGGAATGGATTATAAGAATGGAATATTGACCCAAGAAAAACTTGGCATATAGTTTAATCAACAGCAATCCCAGAGCCCTGGTTATATAGAACTCTGCTGGGAGGGCTCTCCTCCTTACAAACCCATGTTTGACTTCTCTGTTCAGCTTAGAATAGGGGCTAGCACCAGTCATTTTTCAGTCTTTATAATCCCATTTGGGGTTTTCATGGCAAAGATACTGGGATTGTTTGCCATTTCCCTTTCCAGTTCATTTTACACATTAAAAAATTGAGGCAAGCAGGATTAAGTGACTTCTCAGGATCACACAGCTAGTAAGTATCTGAAGCTAGATTTGAACTCTGGAAAATGAGTCTTCCTTCAGACCTGGAGCCCTGAGCATTATGGTGCCACCTTGATGCCCGCCTGGCACATAGCACATGCCTAATAAATTCTTGCTGATTTGACTTTTTTCCATTGTCTAGATCCTCTTGACCTGAAATCCTGATTTGGTTCCCTAATGCCCACTGCAGTATCTTCCTACAGGTCTGGATTTCCTTGACCATTGGCTCTTGATTCCTTTGATCGATCAATAATCATTTATTAAGTATCTAGTATGTGCCAAATACCAAGCTGGCCCTAGGGATACAAGTAAAAGTAAGGAAACAATCCCTACAGGCAATGAGCTTACAATCTCATGAAGAAGACAATAAATACACATTTAAAAAAGATATCCAGCATAAATAGAAAGGTGATATTGATATATGCATATACACAAATATACAAAATAAAGGGAGGGGGGCACTAGCAGTCTGGGGGGATCAGGAAGGGCTTCATGCCAAAAAAGAGTACCTAAGATGCATTTAAAGGAAGAGGAGGAACATGAGGAGGAGTTAAAGAGAGAGAGTACATTCTAGGTACAAAGGATAGCCAGTGGAAAGACATGGAGACACGGTACAGAGTAATGTATGTGAAGAATAAAGAGATGGTCAGTTTAGGTGGATCTCAAAGTGTGGGAGAAGTGGGTTTAAATATCCAATGACACTGAGACAGGCTGGGACCAAGACTGGGTTCCAAGACAGACTGGGACCAAGCCATGAAGTTCTAAAATCTAGACCGAGTTTATAACTTATCATAGAGGCAGTGGAAAGTCACTGGAGGTCATTGACGAGAGGAGGGGCAAGGTTACTGTGCTTAGTTTTGATAGCCATGTGTAGAATAAACTGGAATGAGGAAAGATGGTGCAGGAAGAGTAATTATGATACCGGTGCAATAATCTAGGTGAGAGGTAATGAGAAACTGAACTAAGGTGGCAGGTGTGGAAAGACAGACTTGAATGCAAAAGATAAAACGGTGGCAGAAACAGCAAGATATTATAACTGCCTGTCTCTGCAGAGTGGGAAATTGAGGGTAACGCCAAGGTTATGAACCCAAGCCAGTGAAAGGACTCCATAGATATAGGGAAGGTGGACCTACCACCCAATTATCCCCTAAAACGGAATCCCCAGAATAATAGGAAGAACCCCAGAAAGAGTTTACTTGATGGGTCAATGCCCTCTAAACCACAATATAACTAAAGGAAGAGTGAATACGGTCAGGTCAGAATCCTTCCTTCATCAGACTGTAGTGGGAATGCAGCCAACTAGTCTGCCTAGGAGTAAGGCTTTTCCTACTAGCCAAACACTTGGGCATATTAAACCACACAAGGTTGAAAAGTAACCTCTAAAAGAAGAAGGAGAGAGGGAGAGGGAAAACAGCAGGAATTCTCTGAGGACAGAAATTTAGGGATACAAATTGTTATTTCTCCCAAGCCTCATGAAGTCTCGTGAAATTGCATTTGTATGCCCATTATTCTCAGGAGTCCCTGTGCACTATAAAATGCAAGGTGGATAGAATTAGGAGCAGTGAATGGAATGGGTGGAAGGTGCAGAGGTAGGTTCAAGCTCAATGTCAGGGGGAAATGCCTAATAATTAGTACTACTCTATGGGGAAAGGAGTTGCCTTAGTGGATAATTAGCTCTTTTGGCATCTTCAATCAAAGACTAGATGACCACTTGTCAGGGAAGCCAATTAACCTCTCCAGGCCTTAGTTATGTCATGATTACAATGAAGGAAATGTTGTGTGGACTCCTCTACCAGATCCAGGAACAAAGGACAAGGTCTCTCTCTACATCAGCACTTCTTAACAATAAATACGAATTACACGTCTTGTCTTAGAAAAGATAATGTATTTTGCACATGAATGATATGAGGACTTTGAAGTTGATATGATGGAGTCCCCCACTGTTCTGTGGGTGTCATCATGGGAAAGTGAAATATGAGACAGGAGCAGTATATTGGGAAGATTACTATGGCAGTCACATGAAAGATGAATTCAAGAAAGAAGGGACCAGAAGCAGGAAGGCTAGTTAGATGACTCTAATCCAGGCAAAAGATAACAAGAGCCTGGGATAGGGTGATCATTATCATCACAGCTAACTTTTATAATTGAGCTTTAAGGTTTGCAAAGCACTTTACATTGATTATCTCATTTAATCCTCATAAGAATTCTGAGAAGTAGCTGCTCCTATTATTCCCATTTTACAGTTAAGGAAACTGATCCAGCCAGAGGTTAAATGACTTGCCCAGTGTCATGCAGCTAGTAAGAAACTGAGACAGGATTAGAACTCAGGTTTTCCCAAATCCAAGTATAAAAACAGTACAAATGATAAGGAGAAGACAGATGGGATAGATATTTCAAAGTGAGTTATATACCTGAACTGATTTGGTCCAATTCAATTTAACATGGTTTAATTAGCACCTAGGATAGGTCAGGCACTATATTTTATTGTGCTAGGCTTTGGGGACACAAATACAAGAATGAAAAATTTCCTGCCTTCAAAGAGCTTATATTTTTTGGAGAGGAAAACACGTACACATATCAATCAATAACTATTTCTCAAGTGCCTGCTATGTGCCAAACATTGTGCTGGACACCAGACATATGAGAACAAAATGGAGCCAGTAGCTGACCTTGTAGAGCTTAATTGTTGTTTAAGACAATGTAAAATATATACAAGTTAATTTGAGTGAGAGAGTGTGAAAAATTAGGGCATCAAGAAAGGCGTCTGGTAGGAGACGATGCCTGAGCTGCATCCCAAGAGGTGAAATTAAAGAGGGAGAGAATCCCAGGCATGAGTGACATCCTGAGCAAATGCATGGAAGTGGGAGATGGAATGGAATAACAAGTAAGTCAGTTTGACTGAATTGAAGAGAATGTGAGGAAGAAGAATGTGCAGTAAGTCTTGAAAATGGGATGGAAACCAAATATGAAGGACTTTAAATGTCAAACAGAAGAGTATATATTTGTTGCTAGAAGATGCAATAAGGGGTTAATTGAGGTTCTTGAGCAAGAGAGTAAGGTAGTCAGAACTACCTTAGCAATATTAATTTGGCAAGGAAGGCAAGGATGAATTACAGATGGTAGAACCTGGATTCAGAAAGGCTAGTCAGGAGACTATTGCTACAATCCAGATGAAAAGGGGAAAGAGCTTGAACTAGGGTGATTGATAGCCACCACCTCCTGGAGGTGGGGAAAAGGGCCAAAGGCAGGACAAGAACTGACAAGACTGAGCAACTGATTGGATAAGGAGATGAAAGAGACAAGAGAGTCAAGGATAACTCCCTTGTTGGGGACTTGGGTGATGGAGAATAGTGATGACCTCAACAGAAAGAGAAAAGTTAGGAGGAGGACTGGGTTTAGGGGAGAAGTTAATGAGCTCTGCTTTGGGCATGTTGAATTTGAGATGACTCTGCAAAGGAATTAAATGCAAAGCCTTCTGGGGGGTCTATTTACTTCAAGTCTACCCCCTCTCCAGTCCATCCTCCACTAATTACCAAAGTGATCTTAAAGCATATGCCCATCCAAAGTACATTGAAAGTCTTAAAATTCTATGAAAACGCCGTCTATCATCATCATCATCATTATTATTATTATTATTATTATTTTACCCCCTTGCCCCTTGCCCCATTCAATGAACTCCAATGGCTGTCTCTTACCTCTAGGATCACATAAAAATCTTCTTTGGGGCTTTTAAAACCCCTAATAAACTGCCTTTCTCCTACACATCCAATCTTCGTATATTCCACTTCCCTCCACATTCTCCACTGTAGAACACTGACCTCCTTACTATTCCCTACACAAGATACTACATCTCCAAATTCAATGCATTTTCTTTTTTCTTTCTTTTTAAACCCTTATCTTTTATTTTGGCATTGACACAAGTATCAAGCAGCAAGGGCTGGATATTGGGGGCTAAGTGACTTGCCCAGAGTCCCACCACTGAAAAATGTCTAAGGTCTGATTTGAACTCAGGACCTCTCATCTTCAGGCCTGGCTCTCTTTCCACTGAGTCACCTAGCTGCCCCTAATTCCATGTATTTTTTTACTGGCTGTCTACCATTCCTGACATTTTCTCCCTCCTCATTCCCACTTCCTTCCTTTCCCCAGGTGGTGTGAGCATTCACCTGGAATAGCATCCATTCCAGAAGAAGAAGCCAGCTTAATTCAGGGAGTTCTATTTTGTTTCATTTCTTTCTCCCAGCTCATTGTGAGTGATAGTCTGGTAAAACAGAACTCCCTGAATTAAGCTGGCTTCTTCTTCTGGAATGGATGCTATTCCAGGTGAATGCTCCCACCACCTGGGGAAACCTTGCAAACCCAGTTTAGATGGCAGTAGTGTTCATATTTTGCAAAGATCTCCCCCCCAATAAAGTCCTCTTTCATTGCCTCAGCATTATTTGGGGGTAATGATAATGATGATAACATTAACATGTATATGTGTGGATATGTATGTATGTATATATATATATATATATGGCTTTTTAAGTGCTTAAGAAATATGATCTCATTTGATTCTCTTCTCAACCATAGGAGGTAAGTGCTATTATTATTCTCATTTTTACAAATGAGAAAACTGAGTCAAACAAAGGCAGGATTTGAACTCAGGTTTTCCTAACTCTAGGTCCAGCACTCTATCCATTTTGTCACAATTGGCTACCTCTAGCCATAACATACACAAAAAGCGAAGAATCCCTAATCTAGAGAATGAGACTCAAAGTTTGGCCATTCTGCATCATGGTCAGGTATAAATGGGATAAGCTGGTCTTGAAGAGGATGTGATTCAGTGCCTCAGTATACCTCAGAGACACGCATACCCATGTACATTCACTCACAAACATTCATGTACACACACACATTCAGGTTCCTCTACACACCACACTGACCCCACCATCTGTCTGACCTTATTCCTTCCATGCCTACCTTCTCATGGCATGGTTCCTCAATCAGCATTATCTGCAGGGGCCAGACGCAGCACTGTGGCTATTGCTGGCCACACTGATGACTCAGATGGTGAGAAAAGCCTGGGAGGGTTAGTTGTGGCAAAAATCAGGTGGAAGGCGGTTCCATGTCAAAAAGAGTGGCCAGAACTTCTGGAAAAACTCGTAGTTTCCTTCCTTCATCTTGCCCTGGATGGGGAGGGGTAGCCAGGGGGATTTTCTGGCCATGACAAAGAGGGTATCATTGAGGTCTGTTCTACCTCAGAAGTGGGAGAGCCAGAGATGAGGAGCCAGCCCTGCTTCCTGTGATTGCACAATGCGTGCATCCATCAGTGTCAGAGGTGAGTCACTGACTTGATGGCGACTAGGTGAATGCCTGGTGGTTTTGCACAGATGGACAGATGAATAAATATAAGACACAACATAGATGATAATATACATCGATACTTGGAATACACCACCATGCAATTAGTAGGAAGATTCATTTTGAAGCTCCCTTTTTCACTTCCTCTAAAAAGACCCAGTGCAGATTGGTACACCAGGTACCAGGTAGTGCAGTGGAGTCAGGAAGACCTGAGTTCAAATCCAGCATCAGACACTTCCCCGCTCAGACAAGTTGCTTAACCTCTAATTTCTCCATTTGTAAAATGGGGATCATAATAGTACCTACCTCTCAGGGTTGTTGCAAGGATCAAATGAAATTATCATTGTAAAGCACTTATAAGGCACAGTGCCTGGCACATAGTAGACACTATATAAATGATTATTATTGTGAAGTTGTGCCCAAGTCTTTGTGATCCCATTTGGGGTTTTCCTGGCAAAGATGCTGCCATTTCCCCCAATTCATTTTACAGATAATGGAAGCCAAAACACAATTAAGGTATATGTAATTAACAATGTACACTGACCCAGTACTTAAATCCAAATAAATACCTGCACCCTTACACCCAATGGACTTTTGATGTAGGGACTTCCAGTGTCTGGTGGTCATATCCTAGTGGGAAGAACTGTATGCTCTCTGTGCCTGCCCTAGCAAAACCCAAGCATTGTGCTCCTTGAGCCAAATTGTGGATTCATTGTGAAGACCCTTTCCACTATTGGTACAATGGAAAAGGCTTGATCAGATGAAATCCTACATAGGATGTTTATCCTGCGTGTGACCTTGACCAAGTCACTTAACCTTATTGGGCCTCAGGTCCCTCTTCTGTAAAATGAGGAAATTGGACTAAATGGCCACCAAGGTGCCTTCCCAATCTAGCTCAATGAGTCTTTGAAAAGAGATGTTGAAAAAATTTAAATGAAATTGAGGTACAGGGATAGAACGTTATATCAAGTTCATATTTTCCTTAGTAGTCTCAGAAGAACAAATCACAATTAACAGCATAAATATAATATCATATTACATATAAATGTAAATAATTATACTGATAATCAGTTATCAATATAAGATGACATTATATACAGCTTGACCTTCTGTATCAGGACCATTTGGGACTAGATGGTCCAAATTAGGAATCAAGCAACAGTTTTAGACATTGGGTACCAAATTGCCAAAAACCTTTGTATTTCTGGGGCAAGTTTAATAAGTTATCAGTTTGGAGTTTGCATCTCAGCTATCTGTGTGATCTTGGATAAATAAGCTAACTCTCTATCCCTCAGTTTCCTCATTTATAAGATGATCTCTAAAGTTTCCTCCAGTTCTAAATTATTTACTTTAACCCCCTCCAATCACTCCAGTGATGCTGGCCTTTTTACTGTCCCTTACACATGGCACCTTGGTTCTCTGTTCTGTGCCTTTTCACTGACTGTTCCCCATTCCTACAGTGAGCTCCCCCATCACCTCTGCCTCCTGGCTCCTTTCTAGACTCGGCTCAAATCCTACCTTCTTCAAGAGAACTCCTGCCTTCCTCCCACTGCTAGTATCCTCCCTCTGAGGTAACTCTACAGAGTGGTTTGCATGTCATCTTCTCCATTAGAATGTAATCTACTCATCAATAAAATACACAAATTGTAGAACAATGAATTGGGCATGAAACTAAAAAAAAAAACTAGAAAAAAGGCAAATTTCAAATCTCTAATTAAATACCAAATTAGAAATTCCAAAATTCAAAGGAGAGGTTAATAAGATTGAATGAAAACTATTGAATTAATAAATAAGACCAGGAACTGGCTTATTAGAAAATGAGAAACTATTGCTTAATTTGATTGTAAAAAACAAAGAAGAAAGCCAAATTACCAGGAACAAAAATGAAAAGGGCAAATTTGCAGCCAATGGTGAAGAAATTAAAGTAGTTATTAGGAATTATTTTGCCCAATCATATGCCAGTAAATCTGACAATCTAAATGAAAAAATAAAATAAATTTAGAATATGATCTACTTGAGGGCAGGGACTGTTTGTCTTTCTTTGTATCCCCAGGATTTAGCATTGTGGCTGGCACAGAGTAGCTTAGTAAATGTTGGTTAACTTGAACATGATTCTATGCTCTTTAAATTCTCTTTCATCTCCAATATTTTAGAATTTCTTGAGTCAGAAAATGTACCTTGAACTGATGGCTAAAGGCTAAATTATCCTAGGAAAGCTCAAAGAACAGAAGGGCAAAGACTATGTTGGACCTGGAGGTGGGAACCTCCTTCCTCTTCCTTTTTTTACTTTGTGTTATTGACTGGCAAAGGAAGAATCAGGAAGTGGTTCTGATGTCACAATTTCCTGGTTCTGAGGTGTTGGGAAAGTACAGTATTTGGCTTTCTCATCCTCTTTAAGTGAAGAACCTTCCTGATTCCCCAAGAATCTGATATTACCAGCATCCTTCCCTCCTTCCTTTCAATTTGGGCAAGTCATTTCACCTCAACATGCCTAAATTGTGGACCTCATAATCTCTAATGTCCCTTCCAATGGTGACGTTCCATGCATGATTCATTGATTCAATATTATTGTGGTTTCAGAGGGAAGCATGATGAGTCCCCAGAAGAAGGTCAAGAGACTTGCATTAATAGGACATCTTGCATACAGTAGATGCCACATGTATCTAAGGCCATATTGAATTTCCTAAAGACTGTATACTGAAGCAGAATAAGATAATGTTAGAGCAAGACAGAACCTTAGACTTCCTCTAGTCCAATGGTAACATTCTGCAGGTAAAGAAATCAAAGCCCAAAGAGAAGAAACTTCCCAATAATACAAAGCAGGCCACCACAAAGAGCGCAGCTATGAATATTCTTGTACAAGTCTTTTTGTCCATTATCTCTTTGGGGTAGAGACCCAGCAGTGCTATGGCTGGATCAAAGGGTAGATATTCTTTTGTCGCCCTTTGGGCATAGTTCCAAATTGCCCTCCAGAATGGCTGGATCAGTTCACAACTCCACCAGCAATGAATTAATGTCCCTACTTTGCCACATCCCCTCTAGCATTCATTACTTTCCATAACTGTTATGTTAGCCAATCTGCTAGGTGTGAGGTGATACCTCAGAGTTGTTTTGATTTGCATCTCTCTGATTATAAGAGATTTAGAACACTTTTTCATGTGCTTATTAATAGTTTTGATTTCTTTATCTGAAAACTGCCTATCCATTTCCCTTGCCCATTTATCAATTGGGGAATGGCTTGATTTTTTTTGTACAATTGATTTAGCTCTTTATAAATTTGAGTAATTAAACCTTTGTCATAGGTTTTTATGAAGATTTTTTCCCAATTTGTTGTTTTCCTTCTGATTTTAGTTACATTGGTTTTGTTTGTACAAAAGCCTTTTAATTTGATGTAGTCGAAATTATTTATTTTACATTTTGTGATTCTTTCTATGTCTTGCTTGGTTTTAAAGTCTTTGCCCTCCCAAAGGTCTGACATGTATACTATTCTGTGTTTACCCAATTTACTTATGGTTTCCTTCTTTATGTTTAAGTCACTCACCCATTTTGAATTTATCTTGGTGTAGGGTGTGAGGTGTTGATCAATTCCTAATCTCTCCCACACTGTCTTCCAATTTACCCAGCAGTTTTTATCAAATAGTGGATTTTTGTCCCAAAAGCTGGGATCTTTGGGTTTATCGTATACTGTCTTGCTGAGGTTGCTTGCCCCCAGTCTATTCCACTGATCCTCCTTTCTGTCTCTTAGCCAGCACCAAATTGTTTTGATGACTGCTGCTTTGTAATATAGTTTGAGGTCTGGGACTGCAAGGCCCCCATCATATGTGTTTTT